>NW_012267221.1:33696505-33820522 GCF_000151885.1 Dipodomys ordii | reverse complement strand
TTCAGCTCAAGGCTAGCGCTCTACCACTTGAGCCACAACGCCACTTCTGGCTTTTTTTTCTTTTTGCTTATGTGGTGCTGAGGAATCGAACCCAGGGTCTCATGCATGCAAGGCAAGCGCTCTACCACTGAGCCACCTTCCCAGCTCCTGAAAGATGTATTTCTGAAATGGAGGCCCTGAGAGAAGGTAGACTAATTCATACTAGCAGTTAATGATGCAGGACAATGCCTGAATTGATGTGCATGGTCACTTTAACCTCTGTGAAACTTGGTGTTCACAATGACTGTGGCTCTGCTTTTTCTTTTGTTGTCTTGGAGCCCTCTGTGCCAGGCTAGATAGAATGAGTGCTGGGATAGAATGAGTGTAAGGAAATGAGTGTAACATCAGGTGAGCCTGGAAATGGTTCCTGAGGTAGGACATTTTTGACTAAGTAAGGTTCAGGTTCATTTATCTGGGCTAATGAATGTTTTTGAGCAATTGTGGAAATGTTTACAATTCATTTCACATAGTGTCTATGAGATCAATCTAACTCTGGAAGTAGAAATTGTGTTGGTGAGTTCTCCTGTACCAGAGTACAGAGGACTGACTCGCTTTACCACCTGTGTGCTAGCTGCTTCCTCCCTTCTTCCAGTAAATGACATATACCCTTCACTTGAGAGTTTCTACAACTGGGGAAACATTTCTACCAGAAAATGTCTGTCATAGCTGAAACACTAGAACAATTCTTTTCAGTTTCATGTTTGCTAGGCAGGCTCTCTACCACTTGAACCATATATCCAGTCCTTTTTTTGTTTGGTTACTTCTCAGACAGCATCTAGTGCTTTATGTCTGAATGTATTTCTGACTATGCTCTATGTAGTTACATCCCTCCCCCCCCCCCCCCCCGCCATGTAACTGGGATAACAGACATGCACCGGCATAGTTGGCTTGTTTGTTTACAATAGGGTTTCACTAACATTTTGTGTGGGTTGGCCCAGAATCTTGATCCATCTGATCTTCACCTTCTGTGTAGCTGCGATTACAGGTATGAGCCTCCATTTTAAGTTTTGTAACTAATCTCAAAAAAATCATTGACAAACTGGATGCTGGTAGCTTATGCCTGTATTCCTACTTATTCAGGAGGCTGAGATCTGAGGATCATGCTTTGAAGCTGACACAGGCAGGAAAGTACCTGAGACGCTTATCTCCAGTTCACCACCTAAAAGCTGGAAGTGGAGTTTTGGATGAATTGGTAGAGGGCTAACCTTGAGCAAAAAGCTCAAGGACAGTGTTCAGACCCTGAGTTCAAATTCTAGTCCCAGTGCACACATGCATGTACACACATATACACACACAAATCACTAATTTAAGGAAGCAATATATTCTATTGTTTACAAATAAATAATATATCTAACATATATCTGTGTTTTAGTCTATATCTTATAGACTATAGTTAGAGACTACAGACTTGGATAAAATTTGGTATTTTAACTCCAAAGAAATAGTATCTAGACAATGTAAATGATATGTGGAACCCATCCATGCTAGATGTGTCTTTGCTGTCAATTAGTGCTCCTTCCCCTCCTCCCTACTTTCTTCCCTCTTGCCCCCTTTCTGTAGAACCAATCATGGAAATCACAATACTCTATTGGTACTGAAAAATTTCAATCACATGAATTACTGCCATCTGGAATTTACCTATTTTGTAATGATGAAGGAATGGATTAGGTGTCCCATGTTCTAAATAGACATCAAAGAATACTAGTGGAAACCCATTTGTCTCTGAGCATTGAGACTTTATAAGTGCAAATGCATAAGTGTTTAGAGTATTTAGTAATATAGTTTCTTGGGGAAACATATCAAAATGGAGTTGCTAGAGGACTCTCAAAATCACTAGTAAACAAGCTGTCAGGGTCTAGAGGGACTTTTATTTAGTCAGGGAGTTATCTTCCTGAAAAGGAGCTTACTAAACACTGAATAGAAGAAAACCCACTTGACGCATCAAATCAACAGTTAATCTATGCCTGGTGGAGAAATGAAAGCCTGTGTTAGTGTCCTAGAATGCACACGGGTCATGAATTTTCTTTCTCATTTGTCCCAATAACAAACCAATTCAACTTTCTGGGTTGTGCACTGAAGAAATCTGTACAGGAAAGCATGAGAGAAATGGGAAATAGTGTGCAGAAAATTTAGATTTTGTAATCTATTTAGGGAAATTCTTAAATATAGCAAATTATAATCAAGCTTTTGACACTGCTTTAGCAATGTGAATACAGATTGGGTTTCTTTCTGTAAAATTAATAAAACTTTTAACTTTTCACATATGATTTCTAGCAATCTAAAAATATTATTAAATTTGAAATTTAAAATAGTTGAAAGTAGTTGGGAGTATGAATCTGAGTCCAATATGAAATATAGTTGGATCCTTTGGAAATGCACCACAAATCTTGTTCAACATTGTGCTATTAATTAATAGTTCTACAGAGTGAAGTCTTTGTCTAATAGATACCTGTCCTAATGTTATGCAGGTCTTCAGGAGTTGGAGAGAAGGAGATGGCATAGCTTATGTGGGACTTGTAGGCCATTGTAATGGCTTAGATTTTACTCCAAATGAGATTGGAAGCCATGGAGGGCTTTGAAAAGATAAGTATTATATGACTTGAAGTATAAAAATTGATTTCTATACATATCATGTTAGAATAACTTTTTTTGGAACAACAGTCACGTTTAACTTACAGCCTATCAAAAACTACAGGGAAACAGCTACACAATGTATGAGAAACAATATAAACTCTTGGATCTCAGTAAATGGAAGAAATATTGAAAATATCATAGGAGAGGAAATGAGGGATTTATTTAGTAGTGACGGTGAGAGTAATGTTTAACATTGAGATTTTTCAGATCAGGTTTGTGCAAATATGTAGCTGAAGAGCAGATAAAATGGTTGGAAATACAATAGAGCTTAATGGTCTGTAGAGTTATTGAATCCCCTAGAAACAAAGACAGCAGTAGTGTTGGGGATAAAATGGTAATGTTACAATTCAATTACATTATGAAAATCTCATTGAAGTTTTAATTGAACACTGGAAGTATATAGGAGCTAGAATGGAAGAGTGAATGATTTAATTTTATTTTAATTAATTAATTAATTAAAGAATATTTTCTTGCATTACCTGTCACAGAGAGTGCCAACCTTATGTTCTATTGAACAGAACTTAGCACATTTATATAAGATTATATGTATATTTTAGGTAGATATTATGCCACGAAACACATTACTTGTTTACTATATTTTCCTGCACAAAACTTACATGAAACAACACAAAGCAAATACGTAGTTTTAAGGTGTTGTATTCCATTTTCCCAGATACTCTAGGCCTTATCTCCTTGAACAAGAAGGGTGTATATATTTGGACCATATGGTCTTATCGCCAAAAGATTTATCTTTCCTACATTATACTTTGATACTATGCTTTTAGATTGTTTTAGGGAAAAAAAGCAACAAAATCTCCTATGATCACTGCATCAAATAACTTTTATGTAAAAGCATATCACAAAATTTCATCTCAATTTCAAAATGTTGGAAAGCTACATCTAGAGATGTGGTTCAAGTAGAGCATATGTCATGAGGGAAAAAAAGCAACTTCTATTGAAGGTTGAGATGTTATCTTTTTTCTATTTCCTTTTTCTTAATGACATAAAATTTAGGATAGTTTTTTTTACCCTTTCTCTTTGGCAGCATGAAAATGAATAACAAACTAGCACCCCAATTTGAAAACTATTTTTAGTAATTTTTTTATTGTGAAAATACTGTACAGAGGAATTACAGTTACATGAGCAAGGTGATAAGTACATTTCTTATCATGAATTGTTGCCTCCTCCTCTGTTTTTCCCCTACCATCCCTTCCTCCCACCTCCTCAACTACACTCCTACACTCCCCTTCCCACCCCCTCCTCCCTTCCCCACCCCCACCTAAATTGTAAAGTTCATTTTTCTTTTTGCTTATGTGGTGCTGAGGAATCAAACCCAGGCCCTCATGCATACAAGGCAAGCACTCTACCACTGAGCCACCTTCCCAGCCCCTGTAAAGTTCATTTTTCAACATAGCATCTAGTACATCTCATTGAAAACTATTTTATGGCCTGCACAGTAGCATATTATTTTGTTTTTGTTCTAATCCACCTATTGTATTTTGGTATTGTCTATTGTAATTTTAAATTTGTTTTTTCTATATAATATACTTAAGATATTTCTTTAAACTACCTAATTCTTTAAAAATCAGAGTAGCCGGGTGCTGGTGGCTCACACCTGTAATCCTAGCTACTCAGGAGGCTGAGATCTGAGGATCGCGGTTCAAAGCCAGCCCGGGCAGGAGAGACCCTAAGATTCCTATCTCCAATAAACCACCAGAAAACCGGAGGTGGCGCTGTAGCTCAAGTGGTAGAGCACTCGCCTTGAGCTGAAGAGCTGAGGGACAGCGCCCAGGCCCAGAGTTCAAGCCCCTCGACGGACAAAAAAAAATCAATCAGAGTAAAAGTCTTTGATAAGTTGATTTGATATAGCTAGCGCTAAAGAAATTTAATCATTTACAGACAAAATATTGAAGGAGGAAACCAGAAAGGCATTGCATTTTTAAACAATGGGGTTTAAAGATTAGAAATTGACCAGACATCAAAAGAAGCAGATGGTATCAAAACCAGGGTCTTTTGGATTTGAGTCTATGAAGTAAATAACATATGCTGAGAATTTTATTCCTTTAGAATTATAGAGTCTAAACTTTTCCTGGAACAAATTGTAATAAAACTATGATTACTTAGGGTCAAGTCAGAGGGAGGTAGCTGAGTAAGTCTTAGATAAGGGTTTATATGATACCGTGGGGTTAAGAAAAGAGACCCAATTTCATGTATGTAACTGCATTCAATTCCATCTGGATTTGCAATATTCTCACTTTCACTGAGGGGCAGGAGTCCTGAACCAGGTTTTATAAGACCTCATTCTATCTTGTGATAATAAGAAATTGACAATATATTAAAACTTTGTAAATCTCTATAGAAAATGTAGAAGCTTGGGAGATAGAAGTAAAAAATATCTGAGATAAATATTAGACTGTAATGTTACTGAAACTATAAAATTGATGTGATGTGTTCATAGCTATGAATAAGGTGGCTATTTTGGATTTGAGTAATAACAACAACAACAATCCTTATATTTATTCATAATATTCATTCTCTCTTTGGAACTTCTGGTTAACTTTATGATGCTCTTTTGGTAGTCCTTATTTTTATTTTTTATTGTTATTATAAATGTGATATACAAAGGGGTTACAATTTCATATATCAGGTAAAGGGTACATTTCTTTTTGGACAATGTCACCCCTTCCTTTGCTCTCTCCAAGTTTTTCCCTCCCATCCAAGTCCTTGTTTATAAAGCTAAGAAAAAGTTCACATGAAGATAGTAATATAGTAAATAATGCTCTCAAAACATTCTTGATAGCCAGGTGCCAGTGGCTCACAATGTAATCATAGTTACTTAGGAAGCTGAAATCTAGAGAGTTGAAATTTGAAGCCAATTTGGGAAGAAAAGCCTGTGACTCTGTCTCCAAATTAACCAGCAATAATTGAGCTTGAAATTTATGTTAAGTGGTAAAGAATCAGTTGAACAACCAAGCTCAGCAAAATCAAAGATCCCATGTTCAAATCCCAGTATAGGCAAAAGAAGCAAAAGAAAAAGTAACAAATCAAATCCAAAACAAATCAAATCCATAACAAATCAAATCCCTATCATGTGCCAGACTATAACAGGGACTAATTTTTGCCTTGTATCTTGTCCTGAGAAAAACAGAGAAGATAAACCTCATTTCTTCTATTATTCAGAATCTTATTATTCTTAAGCAGGGAGAATATTTTGATATAATCCTTAGGGTTTCCTCTGTGCAATAATGTCCCTATCAATTAATACCATATTCATTAAATTCATACTTAGAGCTAGGAAGAATCTTGAATATTGTGAACAGATAATGTACTTTGTGATTAAGTGCTATGTATACATATTTGTAGTTCTACTAAAATCAGCAATCAATGTTTTATTTATTGAACATAGAATATTCAATTAAGCCTCATACACACACATGGAAAACTAACAAATTTAATAATTTAGGATATAAAAACTGATTAGTAGAATATCTTAAAGAAACTTGTATTCTTACTTTTTGAGAATGACTAATACACAAGTGTATTTATGCCACTGTTTTGTAATTTATTCAAGTTCTATAGGTTTTTCTTTTCTCTGTAAGTGTTGGTCTGGTGAAATCTGTCATACTGGATGAAATTCAGTTAATTTAACATTTTTGGTTGGTCATGAGTTTTGAACTCAGGGTCTGGGAAGTGTCTGTGAGTTTTTTTTTTTTTTTTTTTTTTGGGGGGGGGGTCCAGTCATGGGGCCTGAACTCTGGGCCTGAGCGCTTTCCCTCAGCTCTTTTTTTTTTTTTTTTTTTTTTGCTCAAGGCTATCATTCTATTACTTTTAGCTCCACTCTGGTTTTTGGTAATTTATTAGCCATAAGAGTCTCTGTACTGGGTGGTAAGCAAGGAGTTACACATGAATTAAATGAAGTGCTATAGACGCTTTGGAGAGTATAAATAGTGTAATTCTTTAAAAAGTCAAAGTCCAGTAAAAACAAGTGCTAGGAAATGAGAACTTTCAGGTGAGGAGGGTAGGGTCAAAAGGAGATAGGCAGAAGAATGAAAGGGAGAAGGAGGAAAAAATTCAGGCAACAATTCACTGTATATACAATAGAATTGAGAAATAGAAGGCAAGGGATGTGTCAAAGGGGTGAAGATGTTGAAGGATGACACAGATCAGGATGCAGAGTGCACATCCACTTTATATGTACAAAAAACTCCAAAACAGTCCAACAGACTTTTCTTCCCAGACTGTCTTCCAACCTTTATCCTCAGATCTCAGCCTCCTGAGTAGCTAGGATTACAGGAGTGAGCCACTAGAGCCCAGCAAATTGAGTTTGTTTTATAGTTGACAATACTAAATGTGTTGGAGAGACATATTTAAAAAAGAGTTATCAAGCTGGGCGCTGATGGCTCACTCCTGTAATCCTAGCTACTCTGGAGGCTGAGATTTGAGGGTTGTGATTCAAAGCCAGCCTGTGCAGGAAAGTCTGTGAGATTCTTAACTCCAATAAACCACTAGAAAACCAGAAGTGGCATTGTGGCTCAAGCGGTAGAGTGCTGACCTGGATTTGAAGAGCACAGGCCCAGAGTTCAAGCACCATGACCAGCAACAACAACAACAACAACAAAAAGTTATCAGACTCAATATCTGGACCAATGTTTGTGGATTATCCCATGCATGTATTTATATCCAGCTTCCTTTAGATATCTACAATGTATATAATAATTTTTTTTCTTTAGAAATAAACCTCTAGGAGTTGGAGGAAGATAGTGGAAGAGAGATTAGGGATTAAGCAAGCTCTTCCATAGAAACCAGTATTAGTATTCCAGTAGAAAATCTAAAGCTATAGAGACAAACCAAGTGTGATATCATAGTACAGTGAGTTTGGCCAGAGTGGAAAAACTGAGGCAGCTTAGTTAAGGATACAGAATTGAGCACCTCTGCTTTGTGGTGGTTAATGCCACTGGCAGCTGTATTCGACAGAGAGCCCAGGACAAAGGCACCAGAGGCAGTGTGGCTATGGATTCTACTCAACACCAGCAAGAACTGAGAAGCAGCAGAGATCTTCATTTGGCTGACCACAGACAGTCACAGACAGTGCAGACCGTGGATATGGACAGCCTCGAAACTGAAGGAAAGCTGTGAGTACGCCCAAGACATCCTCACTACTTCTCATCGAGCAGTGGTGGGAAGGTAGCCCCTCCCTAACCACCAGAGAAAAACTCCATCTTTGATACTGACACAGACCCAGCTAGAGCAGCTCGCTTAACTCAGACCTGGGAAGAAGACAATAGGAGCCATTCAACAGGTCAAAAGGATGTGACCTGTGGTCAGGCTCAGCCCTACTCCTGGGGAAAGTTGCCCTTCCCAAGCAGAGGCAGCTCTGCATGGGCAGGCAGACTCTCCTTAGTGGGTAAACAGAGACAGAGGCTAACCTACCCAACTGCTGCACAGGACCAACTCCAGCCCTTGAGCAAGTAAATTCTGAGATTGGCCCCAGGCTCATTGATTGAGTCTCTCAGGAGCTAGCCCGCCAGGGTAAACCTACTAATTGCTGACAGGCCACAGCCCTACCTATAACCTAGCACACCTCACAGCAACTCCAACCTAGAGGAAACAACCACCTCGCTCTTTTGTGATACTCAAAGTACATCACCCTCCCACTGAACTACCCTGGGAGGAGGGACATAAACTCCTGAGTAAGGCAGAGCTTCCTTCAGCCTGTTCAAACAACTGATTTAAGAAACTAAGCCACAGGACAACCAAACACAACAAGTAAACCAGAGACTCCACCACCAAGAGACTGGTTACAGACACAGGGGAGACACAAGATCCTCCTCTGCCCCCTCCAAAAAAAAAATTCAAAGAACTTTTTTCTACCTAATTAAAAAAAACTATTGTCTATTTTTTCATTTTTATTTTAGGTTTTTTGTTTGTTTCTTTTAAAGAATATTCTCTTTTACCTTTTGGTCCTTTTAGGTTTTTTCCCCCTTACTCAATTGCTGTTCTCTTCATCCCCAGATACATACTTGTCTTCGATTATTAGACTTTTATCCTTCATTTTGTGCATACTTAATTCAGATATTGATTATGCAATTCACAAACTCCCAGCCTTCACTCCATTAATTGTAGAATTATTTCTTTATACTTATATAATTTTAAGTGTTTCACTTAAAATGATTTATTTTTTTATTTTTCTTTTTGCTTTACCTCTCTTCTCTTTTCCTGCTATCCCTGCCCTTTCTCTGAATCACTCTCTCACTTTCCCTCCCTACATTTCTCCAATCTTACTCCTCAGAATTCTCACTAAACCTATTAATTTCTGGTCTGTTGACCCCTTCCTTGATTTTTCTTTGTCAATTGATCCCTGGCTGTTTGTTTTTGAACCAGATCCTATCTGTACCCATTTTGACTGGATCAAACAATCTGTGCAACTACAGGGCTGCAAATCCAGGTATCTCAACTCCCATTCATGACAATCAGGCAACAGAGCAGTCAATGAATAACCTAGAGGAGAGTTCCCAAAGTGCTCTACAAACACTACTGGTAAACATGCTGAATGAAAAGTTTGAAAGTCTGCAAAGGTCTCACTGTGAGTGTGATAGGCAAATATGTGAGCTGGATAGGGAAATGAATGAGCATGATTAATACAGGAATATTGAGAATATGATTAGGCTAGCCAAATATTAACACAGGAATATCATGAGTGTGATGAGACTAACCAAAGATTGATGCAGGAATATTGGGAGCCTGATGAGGCTAACCAAAGATTAATACAGGAATATTGGGAGCCTGATGAGGCTAACCAAAGATTAATACAGGAATATTGTGAGCATGATGAGGGTAATCTAAGATTAATAGAGGAGTTGCGTGACTGGGATGAGGATAGACACAGATTAATGAAGGCATTCATGGAATTCACAACAGACAGCTGGAGGAATCCAGGGAGGCCACAAAGGTAATGTTGAATGAAGCCCAACAGAAGGAAAGGGAGTCCAATGAAACCATAACCAATCAACTAAGGGATTGAACACTGAACACTGAGAATGAACACTAAAAACCAAATTAAGGAAGTAAAGAAGTCCATACAAGACCTAAAACAAAGCTCCAACAAAGAATTTGAAGCCATCAAATCTGGCCAATTAAAAGGAAAAGAAATAAAAAACAAAGTAGAAAGTCTTGACAGTAGGCAAGACTATGCAGAAGATTGAATATCTGGGACTGAAGACAACATAGATATTATGGAGAAAGAACATACAACTCTCCAAGACAAAGCCAAGAAATATGATCGATGTACTCAACATCTTGAAGATACCATGGAATGCCTAGTTTGAGGATAATGGGTGTAGAGGAGTACCAGAGACAGAAGTTAAAGGTCTAGGAAATTTATTTAACAGGATGCTAGCAGAGAACTTCCCAAATATGCAAAAAGATAGGCCTATTCAAATACAAGAATACTTTAGAACCTGAAATAGACCAGACCAGAACAGGACATCCCACTGACACATTGTAATCTGCACAGGATCAATTCAGACCAAGGAAAGGATTCTTAAATCTGTCAAGGAAAAAAGATCAATCACTTATAAAGGGAAAACAATAAGAATAACTTCAAAGGCGCTGGGAAGGTGGCTTAATGGTAGAGTGCTTGCCTTGCCTGCATGAGGCACTGGGAATGATTCCTCAGCACAACATAAGCAGAAAAAGCTGGAAGTGGAACTGTGGCTCAAGTGGTAGAGCACTAGCTTTGAGCTGAAGAGCTGAGGGCCACTGCCCAGCCCCAGAGTTCAGGCCTATGACTGATCCAAAAAATAATAATTGCAGATTTCTCAGCAGAGACAGTTAAAGCAAGAAGAGCCTGAAATGATGTATGCCAAATCCTAAAGACAAACAACTATCAACCAAGAATACTGTACCCAATAAAACTCCCCTTCATAATGGAAGGTCAAAGAAAAACCATCCACAGCAAAGAAAAATTGAAACAATATATCTCTAACAAACCAGCCCTACAAAAGATACTTACAGATGTCCTACAATAGAAAACTAACAAGAACACAATAAAGGCCAAGAAACAGCCCCCAAAGAATCCAAGAAGTATAGGAAGAACCCAGTTGGCACAGCCCCGAAGAAGGTGGATAACATGGCAGGAACTATCAAACACTTCTCAATCCTAACTCTTAATATTAGTGGACTTAACTCTCCTGGTAAGTGACATAAACTGTATAGTTGGATAAAAAAAAAACAAGATCCTTCTGTCTGCTGCCTTCAAGAGACACATCTTGCCCACAAAAACAAACATATTCTGAAAGTGAAGGGCTGGAATAAAATCTACCAAGCAAATGGTCCCCATAAACAGGTGGGAGTTGCAATGATACTATCAGCAAAAAATAGACTGAAAATTAGGGAGAAGAGATAAAGAATGTTATTAATACTAAATAAGGAATCTCTTCTTCAGGAAGATATTACAATTCTAATATCTATTCACCAAATAACAGAGAATCCAAATTTAGCCAAGAATCACTACTATTCCTAAAATCACACATAGATTCAATGAAATTAATTGTTGGGAACATTGACATACCACTATATCTGCTGGATAGGTCAACCCAGCAAAAACTCAACAGAGAAATCTCAGACTTAAACAACTGCGTAGATCAACCAGACTTATCAGTCATCTACTGAATACTTCATCTAGAAACATCAGAATACAGGTTCTTCTAAGCAGCATATGGAACATTTTCCAAAATAGACCACATTTTAGGTCATAGAGCAAATTTTTCCAAATCCAGAAACATTGAAATTATACCCTTCATTCTCTCAGACCACAAGGGAATAAAATTATTATTCAACACCAAAAGCCACCAAAGAAAATCCTGTAACACATGGAGGCTGAACAACACACTGTTGAACTACCAGTGGGTGACAGAAGAAATTATAAAGGAAATTCAAATGTTCATGATATTTAACAAAAAAGAACACCCAAATCACCAGCTTCTTTGGGACACAGCAAAGGCAGTACTCAGAGACACGTTTATAGCTCTGAGTTCTTACATCAACAAATTGAAGAGATTTGAAACCAACAATTTAACAAGGCACCTGAAGCTCCTTCAAAGTGAGCAACAATCTAAACCCCAATTCAGTAAATGGAAAAAATAATTAAAATTACATAAGAATTAAATGAATTAGAGTCCAAAAATCCATAGAAAGAATCAACAAAACAAAGAGTTGTTTTTTTTGAAAAAATTAACAAAATTGATAGACTCTTATCAAATCTTCTTAGAAAAAGAAGAGAACACACCCATATAAACAAACTCAGAGATGAGAATGGTAACATCACCACAGAAACAACCAAGATTTAGAAGATTATAAGGGAATACTTCTCAAACTGTTATGCTAATAAGTTTGAGAACCTGGCAGAAAAGGATGATTTCCTAGCAAATATCCACATGTCCAAACTAAATCAAGATGTGTTAAACTGACTTAACAGACTCATATCAAGCATGGAAATAGAAACAGCAATAAGAGACCTCCCACCCAAGAAAAGCCCAGGACCGGATGGATTTAGAGCTGAGTTCTACAAGACCTTAAAAGTAGAACTTACACTAAGACTCCTCCAACTAGTCAATGAAATTGAAAGTGCAAGTTCACTATCAAACTCCTTCTATGATGCCATCTTAACCTCCATCCCAAAACCACACCGGGACTTATCAAAGAAAGAGAACTACAGATCCATTTCTTTGATGAACATTGATGCAAAAGTTCTCAACAAAATATTGACCAAACAATTTCAACTCATCAAAAAAATTATACACTAGTATCAAACAGGATTCATTTCAGGGATGCAAAGCTGGTTCAATTTACACAAATCAATTAATATGATTCATCTTATCAATAAGAGTAAAGATAAGAACCACATGATTATCTCAATAGATGCAGAAAAGCATTTAACAGTATCAATACCCCTTTCTGATGAAAGCTCTGGAAAAACTAGGAATTCATGGATCATCCCTCAATATAATAAAGGCTGTGTATGACAGACCTAGAGCCAGCATTATACTTAATGGTGAAAAGCTAAAGCCATTTCATTTAAATTCAAGAATGAGACAAGGATGTCCACTCTCTCCACTTCTTTTCAATTTAGTATTAGATTGCCTAGCTACAGCAATAAGACAAGATGCAAACATAAAGGAGATCCTCCCCCTCTTTGCAGATGACATGATCTTGTATTTTAAGAACACCATGGACTTCACTCCCAAGTTACTTGAGCTGACCTGAAACTTTGGCAAATTAACAGGATACAAAATTAACCCTCAAAAATCAATGGCTTTCCTGAATGTCAATAATGAGAAGAACATGGCTGAAATCAGGAAAGAAATTCCTTTTGTAATAGCCCCACAAAAAAATACCTAAGAGTTAACTAAAGAAGTGAAGGACCTCTATGATGAAAACTTTAAAATCTTGAAAAAGGAAATTAAAGCAAGACTAAGGAAGTGGAAAACCCTTCCATGCTCCTGGATTGGGAACATCGTGAAAATGGCAGTACCTCCAAAGGATATCTACAAATTCAATGCAATACCTATCAATATCCCAACCTCATTCTTCAATGAAATAGAAGAAGCAACCCCAAAATTCATATGGAACAATAAAAGTCCCCAAGTAGCAAAAACAATCCTTATCAGAAAGAACAGTGATGGAGGAATATCAATTACAAACTTCGAACGCTACTACAAAGCCATAGTAATCAAAACAGCTTGGTACTGGCACAAGAACAGACCTGAGGACCAATGGAATAGGATTGAAGACCCAGAAACGAGCCCACAGACCTATAGCCACCTAATCTTCAATATGGGAGCTAAAAAAATAGAATGGAAGAAAGACAAGCTCTTCAGTAAATGGTGCTGGCAAAATTGGTTAATCACCTGTAGAAAACTAAAGCTAGATCCTTATATATCACCCTGAACTAGATTCAACTCCAAATGGATCAAAGACCTCAGGGTCAAAGCAGGCACCCTGAAAACATTAAGGAAGGAATAAGAGAAACTCTAGGGCTCCTTGGCCAGGTCGAAATTTTCTTAATAAAGAATCAGAAACACAACAACTAAAAGAAAGGTTGGACAAGAAAATGTGATCTCCCTCTCCTCTCTCTCTTTCTCTCTCTCTCTCCCTCCCTCTCTCTCTGTCCCTCCTTCCCCCCCCTCTCTCTCCCTCTCCCTACCTATGTATCTATGTATCTGTCTGTCTTATCTATGTATCCATGTATCTGTCTGTCTGTCTGTCTGTGTGTAAATGGAATTCTATGCTTCCATCAGAAAAAGTGACACCTGTTCATTTGTTAGGAAATGGAAAGACTTGGAAAAAATTATATTAAGTGATGTAAACCAGACTCAAAAAACAGTTCCCATGGTTTCTCTTATCTGCAATCACTAGTATATTTCTAGGACAAGCAGAAAAGGTCAAAAGCTATGTTCATATAACCATATAACCTGATGTTAAGCGAAATGAACCCCAAGATAGGCACAGAAGGGGTTTTATCTTAGTTTCTACTCTTTTTAATGTACTTATAATGTACATTATAAGTGATTTTTTTTGTTTCTTTGTATGTTCTTCCCCCATGGTACAACCCCTGTTGTCACTGGATTTGATTCCATTGTCTTGCATCTTGTATATAAATTTTTCTAATTTGAGGAGGGGAAGAGAAATAACAAAATGCTGAAACAAGGATACAGGACAACCCATTGAAATGTACAAGACAATATGTTTAATATGAACTTTACAACTTTGTGGGGGGTGTAAGAGAGGGGAGGGAGGAGTTGGGGAGGTGGGGAGGAGAGGGATGGCAAGGGAAAAATAAAGGAAGCTGTAATAATGCCTGATAGGAGCTGGACTCATTACCTTGCTCATATACCGGTTACCCCTCTGTACAATATCTTTACAATAAAAAATGTATGTTAAGAAAAAAAGAAAACAGTTGATGCTATAAAACAAAGGAAGAACATTATAGATGCAATATACTAAACAATATAAATTATATGTGTGTGTGCATGTGTTATGAAATAAAATTTCTCTATACAGAAAAAGAAACTTTTAAGCATAAAATGAATGAAAGTATGCACCTGAGCAATAATTTATTGAAAAGCTTTATATTTTTTGTTTTTTTGTTTTTGTGTGTACATATTTAAGGGTCACTAACAGATCTCACCCCTATGAAGTTTAGATTACAGAAAAACATTCAAAGAAGAAACAGGAAACAATCAATACAGTATATCAGCCTCAGTGTTCAATTCTTTGAAAACTTCTAAAAGTATACAGAATATAGTAGTATATAACTACTTTCATTTGATTATCATCTGTTCATTTTGAATGCAAGACCTTTTGGATGTTAGTACTTAATGCTGAGAAATTTTATATGATAATACTGACATTCATAGCCATTGGTTTAACAAGTTAATCTTAATAACTGCAAAGTGAGATCAAATTCTATCATGTTAGTTTTTTCCTGTGTGTTTTAAATAGAAATTCTTCCCAAATTGTTTTCCCTCAGGGTCATGGAAAAGATGGTCCTCAACAGCTGCAGGACAGAAAATTGGTCTACTAGATTGCCTCTATTTCACTGTCTGCCTTTTATTTTAAATTATTTCTTAAAGATGTCCTTTACCTTCAGGAACCTTTTTATTAAAAGGTAAGAAAATTGGAGGTGAGAATGAATGTTGTTTTCTAGAATTACTATTGTATTTAAATGGATCTCTTTCTGAGAAACCTGAAAATAGGTGTGTGGTGATTGCAAATTACTTTTTTTCTAACTACTTTTGCAGAATTTCTTACCATGCAACATCTTTGTCTTTTCTTAGATTGGAAAGATACTAGAAATATTGCGCTTGGATATCCTAGAGAATGTAGAGTAGGCAGAAGTTTGTGTGTGTGTGTGTGTGTGTGTGTGTGTGTGCATGCATACACACACATGCATGAAAAAGGACAAGATTTAAAAATTATTTTATGTAGGAATGTGTGTAGCATACTGAAATTGCTATCAAAGATATATTGATTTCTCTCTTTTAATCTTTGAGGAAAGATTACTTTCTTGTATTTCATTACTTGTAATATGTTATACATGAGACCCTTTGCCATCCTCCCAAATTTAGCATTCAGAATGGGTTCAGAAAAGATTCATAGGCCATAATATGATGACCAATAGGTCTATCTTCAGAGACTACAGATGTTAATCATAGGATGATATTAGACACTTTTGCAAGAAAACAATCAAGAAGGAAGAAAAGAAGTATCATATAACAATTATAGCATCTACACCTAATGTCAGCCAAAATACACAGGGGTTTGTAAAGTCAAACACAAATCATTTTGCCTTTCTATGTTTCTCTATGAGAAGAATGACATGCGCCTCTTCCTTTGTAGCACTCAAAATGCTGCTCAGTGTGTTCATTATTAGGCTTGGACATTCACTCTTTTGTTCTATCTTGTCAGGATAGGATAGGAAATGATTTAGTGTCTTCTGCAATCTTATTTGTTAACGACATAGTCATTTCAAATGACAATTCTAATTCTGGTCAGTTTTCTCCAAAAATGTGTGGAAGTTGTAGTACCTTGCTTCTGTAATGTTAATTGTTCAAAACAGTAAACATAGCAACTGTTCCCCCCCATCGCCTACCCTCCCCCCCACAAACCTATTTAGTTTATTTTATAGATATCAATTAGTATTAAGTTGGTCTAGTTTTTTTTTCTAATGTTGTTGTCTTAGTTCTTTGGCTCCATTTTTTAGACAAGTCTATTCTTCCTCAGATGGGTAAACCTATTAATCTTTAAAAATTATATTTTTATAATCTTTTTTTTTGGGTCCGGTCATGGGCCTGAACTCTGGACCTGGGTGCTGTCCTTCAGCTCTTCAGTTCAAGGCTAGCACTCTACCACTTGAGCCACAGCGCCACTTCCGGCTTTTTTTTTCTTTTTGCTTATGTGGTGCTGAGGAATCGAACCCAGGGCCTCATGCATGCAAGGCAAGTGCTCTACCACTGAGCCACCTTCCTAGCCCCTATTTTTATAATCTTTAAGTAGTTGTCCAAAGGAATTATCAAACACATCAGCTTATAAGTACAATGAATCTTGATCGATGTCACCTTTTCATCTTTCTCTCCCATACCTTTCTTTTTTTTTAAAAAAAAATAAGTTTTTTATTGTGAAAATACTGTGCAGAGGGGTTACAGTTACATGAGCAAGGTATTGAGTACATTTCCTATCAAGCATTGTTTCGACCCACTTCTCCACTCAATTTTTTAAAATTTCACAGATAAGCCTTGAATATGCTGACTGTATTCTCCCTGCTTCCTCTCATTAGTCTACCCCCTGCTTGACCTTCTCCTCACACTTTTCAAGTGCCAAGTTCCTGGTATTTACTTTCTTGAACTGTTAGTTTTTCTAAGGAATTACGCCATTTGAATTCTCTAATGAAAATACCATACTTCAGTGAATACATTTGTGTATGTTTGCATCCAACAGCCCCCCCCACCCCCCACCCTGCCAAAGTTGTACAGTTCGTTTTTCGACATAATGTCTTGTACAACCCATTGTTGCAATGGGTCTACCTGTATCTCTATTTGAACAATTTGTTTTTTCCCTTCCCCTCCACAAATTATACCAACACCAATACTGTGAAAACATAGGTCCCATGGTTTCCCTTATTTGCAATAACTAGTATATGTCTGAGACAAGCACAAACGGTCAGACAAGTTGATGTTGGGCAAAATGAACCCCAAGATTGCTATTGTTTCTAACATATTTATAAGATGATTTCTTTGTTGCTTTGTATGTCCCTCCTTCCCCCATGGTATAACCCTGTTCTCTTTTTCTATTTCATTAATGAACTTGGGATATTGATGAGTATTGCATTGAATTTGTATATAGCCTTTGGTAATATTGCCATTTTCATGATGCTAATCCACCCACTCCAGGAACATCGAATTTAATTTCTTTTTTTTTTTTTTAAAGAGATCTGCTGCCTGGGATCTGCTTTAATTTCTTTAAAAAATCTGTTATAATTTTGTGTTTTTGTGTTAAATTTTTGTGCTAATTTTTTATTGTCAAGGTGATGTACAGAGGAAATTCAGTTACATAAGTAAGGTAATAAGTACATTTCTTGTCAACCTTGTTACCATCTTCTCTCAATTTTCTCCTACTTTCTCTCCCCCCAAAGCCCCCCCAAGTTGTACAGATCATATCCAGCAAATTGTCTGTGTATACCCCTGTTGCATTGGTTCCCCCCTTGTCCTTTGTTTCACCATTCTGTTGTTCCCCTTCCCTTCCCTAATTCAAATAAATGTATATACAATACCAGAGTACCAAAATCAAATACAGTGACAACTTGAGATATACCATAGGGGAACAAACATACAAAAGAAACAAAAAATCATATAGTACATTACAAACAACAACAACAAAGAACAACCATTGTGTCCATGTCTTGGAGTTCATTTCGCTTAACATCATCTTATATGGTCATATGTACATAGCTATGGAGCTAATAAGTTCATTGCTAGGATTATCCTAGATGTATACTAATTATTGCAAATAGGGGAGACCATAGGACCTATATTTCTTTTGGTCTGGCTTACTTCACTTAATATAATTTTTTCCAAGTTTTTCCATTTCCTAACAAATGGGGTGGTGTCATACTTTCTCATGGAAGCATAGAATTCCATTATCTATATCTATATCTATTTATCTCTTTCTATGGATACACTCCCCACATTTTCTTGATCCATTCATCTACTGAGGGGCATCTGGTTTGGTTCATATCTTAGCTATGGTAAATAATGCTGCAATTAACATTGTGCTGGTAGCCTTAGTATGTCCATATTCGTGGTCATTTGAGTAAATGTCCCAAAGTGGGATTGCTGGGTCATAGGGGAGCTCTATGTGAAGTCTTTTGAGGAACCTCCATACTGTTTTCCAAAGTGTTTGAACAAGTTTATACTCTCACCAACAATGCAGTAGAGTTTTCTTGCCACCTCCCCTCCAGCATCTGTTGTTATTAGAGTTCTTGATTCTAGCCATTCTAACTGGGCTGAGGTGGAATCCCAAAATGGTTTTGATTTGCATTTCTTTATGGCTAGAGAAGTTGAGCATTTCTTCATGTGTCTATTGGTCATTCTTATTTCCTCTTCAGAGAAGTCTCTCTTTAAGTCCTTAGCCCACTTATTAATGGGGTGGTTGTTTCCTTGAAGATTTATTGTTGGGGGATTTAATTTTTTGAGTTCCAAGTATATTTTAGATATGAAGCCCTTGTCCTTTGTATGGCTAGTGAAGATATCTCCAATCCATGGGTTTTCTTTTGATCATGCTAGCTATGTCTTTTGCCATGCAGAAGCTCTGCAGTTTCATGCAATCCCACTTGTCCAACCTTTTTGTGATTTGTTGTGTTTCTGGGTCTTTATTAAGAAAACTTCAGCCTGTACCAAGGAGCCCTAGAGTTTATCCTATTCCTTCCTGTAATGTTCTCAGGGTGTCTGTTTTACTTCAAGGTCTTTGGTCCATTTGGAGTTGATTCTGTTGTAGGATGATATATGGAAATCTAGCTTTAATTTTCTACACGTGTTTAACTAGTTTTGCCAGCACATTTTATTGAAGAGGCTGTCTTTCTTCCATCCTATTTTTTGGCTCCCTTATCAAAGATCAGGTGGCTATAGGTCTGTGGGTTCATTTCTGGGTCTTCAGTTCTCTTCCATTGGTCATTAGGTCTGTTCTTGTGCCAGTACCAAGCTGTTTTGATTGCTATGGTTTTGTAATAGAGTTTGAAGTTTGCTATTGGTGTTCCTCCAGCACTCTTCTTTCTGCTAAAAATTGTTTTTTGCTATTTAGGGTCTTTTATTTTTTCACATGAATTTTTGGATTTCTTCTTGTATTTCATTAAAAAAAGAAGTTGTGATATTGATGCATATTGAATTGAATTTGTAGATAGCCTTTGGCAGTATTGCCATTTTCATGATGTTAATCCTCCCAATTCAGAAACATGGGAGGTTTTTCCACTTCCTTAGCTGTGCTTTAATTTCCTTTTTCAGATTTTTATGTTTTCATTGTAGAGGTCCTTCACTTCTTTGGTCAAGTTGATTCCTAGGTATCTTTTTTTTTTTTGAGGTTATTGCAAATGGCATTGCTTTCCTAATTTCAGCCTCTCTCTCCTCATTGTTGGTGTAGAGAAAAGCTACTGGTTTTTGTGGACTGATTTTATACCCTGCTACTTTTCAAAGTTTCAAATCAGCTCGAGTAACTTGAGATTCGAGTCTATGGGATTCTCTAGATATAGGAACATGTCATCTGCAAAGAGGGAGAGTTTTACTTCTTCCTTCCCTATTTGTATAATATTTTTGTTTGCCTCTTGCTTTATTTCTCTAGCTAGAAATTCTAATTATATCTTGAAGAGGAGTGGAGAGAGCAGTCAGCCTTGCCTCATTCCTGATTTAAGAGAAAATGTTTTTACCTTTTCATCAATAAGTATAATACTGGCTGTAGGCTTGTCATAGGCAGCCTTGATTATATTGAGGAATATTCCTAGTTTCTCCAGAGCTTTTATCATAAAGGGGTTTTGGATCTTGTCAAGTGATTTTTCTGCATCTATGGAGATAATCTTGTCCTTGATTCTATTCATGTGTTGAATTACATTAATCGATTTCCATATATTGAACCAGCTTTCCATCCCTGGATTGAATCTTGTTTGATCATAGTATATAATTTTTTTGATGAGTTGTTGAAGTTGGCTAGAATTTTATTAAGAAGTTTTGTATTGGTGTTTATCAGAGAAATGGGTCAATATTTCCTTTCTTTGATGAGTCCATGTCTGGTTTTGGGATGAGGATTATGCTGGATTCATAGAATTCTTGAATTTATTAGCATAAAAGTCTGCAAATTATTTCCTTATGATGTTGTGAATCTTGCTAGTTTCTGTAGTGAAGTTTCAGTTCTTTTCTCTGATTTTGTTTATTTGGATGTGTTTTCTTCTTTTTTGGGCAAGGTTTGCTAAGACTTTGTCAATTTTGTTAATTTTTTTTCAAAGGAGTAACTTTATTTTGCTGATTCTTTCTATCATTTTTTTGGTCTCTAATTCATTTAACTCTGATTTAATTTTAATTATTTCTTTCTGTCTACTATATTGAGTTTGGCTTGTTGCTCTTTTTTTCAGAGCTTAAGGTGCATCATTAGATTGTTGGTTTGAGATCTCTCCAATTTGTTTTTTTTTAAGCAAGACGTTTATTTAAACAACAAGACGCTTGACTTGAAGGGAAAACTATCTAGGATTCTTTTTTTTTTAAGAGTAATTTACTCCTACTTAAAGACGGATTGCCCTATATGTAACAGCTACATACAAAAAAGTTATAAAATTGTCCTTGGTTTTACAATGATAAATGAAAACATTAAAATTCTCCAATCAAACAAGGTATGCAAGGATTTTTGTTGTTTTTTATTTTTTTTGTTAAAACAATGAGAGCAAAATAACTTACTGAAATATAAAGATAAAAGCTTAATGAGCATGCCACGAATGGAGAAGGGGGATATTTTCACAGGACCAGTTTTTTTCCCCATCCCATCTCCATTTGATGTCAATCAAAATATAACATTGGCCATTTAGTTTAAAAGAAAAAAAAGAAAAAGAAAAAAGAAAAGCAATATGCTTGTGCACATATTGTACAATAAAGGAATGGGGAAGGGGAAAATGAAAGAATAGAGAAAACTATACTGTAGTAGTCAGGATGTGGTGGAACCACATTGCAGTTTTCTAATTAAGAATGTATTCTTGGTCTATAAGAACAAAGTTCTGGAGCAAAGTAGCAGGTTCCCTTTTTTAGTAGACACCTCCTGTCTGCTGCTGGAACACATCAATTGTATCTTCATCCTCCATTTCCAACTGTGCAGGTGTGTCTGCCTCATTGATTGGCTGCCCATCAAATCAGAATCTGACCTGCCTCATTGACAAACCCTGACGTTCACAATAGGCTTTCATTAGTTTACTAAGTGGTGTATGCCTCATAATCTTAAACTGCACCACAGAACCATCCTGCCCCGCCACCTTCAAATTAATATGATCGTTGTTCTCAGTCTTGACTCCTTCCTTGGGCTTTTCGTTGGCCATCGCCAGCGCAGGAGTCTTCTCAGATGCTGCTTCACAAAAGAGGTCCCTGGTCCGCACCGGAGAGCACACATGCAGCACCACAGCGGCTGGAGGAGGTGGCAGCGGTGGACAAGGCAGAGGGCGCCTCCAATTTGTTGATGTAGATACTCCGAGCTATAAATTTTTGTCTGAGCTGTGTCACAGAGGAGCTGGTATTTTTCTGTGCTCCTTTTTGTTAGATATCATGAAGGTATGAATTTCCAGTGTGATCTCTTCTATGACCCATTGGTGATTGAACAGTACGCTGTTCAGTCTTCATGTGTTGCAAGATTTTGTCTTTTTGTGTTGAGTTCTAATTTTATTACATTGTGGTCTGAGAGAATGCATGGAATAATTTTAATATTTTTGAATTTGCATAGACTTGCTTTGTGCCTTAAAATGTGATCTACTTCAGAGTATGATCCATGTGCTGCCAAGAAGAATGTTCTGGTGTTGCTGGGTGGAATATTTTGTGGATGCGTGTTAAGTCTAGTTGGTCTATGCAATTGTTTAATTTAAGTTTTTTCCATGTAGATCTATCCAGAAGCAACAGTGGCATTTAAGTTACCAATGATCACTGTGTTAGTGTCTATGTGTGTTTTTAGATTAAGTAGTGTTTGTTTGATGAAAGTGGGTGCCCGGGTGTTTGGTGTATAGAAGTTTAGGATTGCTATAGTCTCCTGAATACAATGCATGTTGCTCACTGTCAGCCTTTCCAACACTCTCACCCACTCCTCCCAACCCACCTCTTTCCTTACTTAATTTTAGGTTATGTATTGAATTTATTTTTGCAGTTTAATAAAGCAGTTTATGTTCACAATGCATCTTTGTCTGTGTCATCACTCCATCTTCCCCCCTTTGACCCACCCCTTTCCTTATATTTCTCAATTCTGTGGTATACATAATGAGTTCGTGCCTGCATTCTTATATCTTCCCATCTTCATTCTTCTACCACTCTCCCTTTGCCCCCACCCTCTTGAAAGTACCCATTTCCTGGTGTGCCTATGAATCTCCAAGTAGAAACAGTGGTTGATAAGTAAGGGGTTACAAATGAATTAGCTGGTAATAGGCTTTATAGAGAGCACAAATAATGCAATTCTTTTTTAGTCAAAGCCCATTCATTTCTCCACAAACAATAGATTACCATTCTTTCTAATGGATGAGTAAAATTCCATTGTGTGTATAGATATCACATTTTCTTAATCCATTCATCCATTGAGGGGCACCTGGGATATTTGTATACCTTGGTTATATTGAATAGTGAAGCAGTGAACATGATTGTAGAAGTGGCTATTTTTTTAAAAGGAGACCATAAGGGTTGATGAAGGAGAAAAAGAGGGGATTGGAAAAAAGTAAGAAAGTAGAATAGACAGGATGAATAAGAACAAAGTACATTATAATCATGTATGGAAATATCACAAATAAAAATAAGTAATCTTTATTTCCCTCATCTCTAAAATATAATTTAAAGCTGAATCTATCTATATATTTTATTTCTCATCATATCGATCCCTAAGTTTTTAAGTTCTTTGCCTGGAAATTTATATTTCTGGATTTTTTTTAGCATTCAAAATAATTCAAATAATTCCAAATAAGTTATATGTCCTTATTTATACACAAGACATTGGTGAAACAAATCCACATATTTTATTGGATTATGAACCAGTTGATATGAGATATTGAGGGACATGATTTTATATTACAAATCTTTGTAATTCTTCCAGAGGCTGGATTTTGGCTGAGATTTGTTTCTACCAAGAAATAACTTCTTGGAGATTAAAGTTAGTTTATTTTGAGTACACATCTGGATAATCTAAATTGCAAATATGTGTATTTTATCAGTAGTCATTTTGGAGCCCAGCATAGATAATTTATTTTTGAATTATGAGCATTTAACTTTATTCAAAGCAGAAATCTATTTCATAAGGATTAGACAAGTTTTCAAATGTAAGAGAAGGATTTAGACTTATTTAACACAGCACACGTGGTATGCACTCTGTGTTGTGAGGCATAAGAATGGGAAAACAAATTATAAAAGAAAAGTTGAAATAATGTAAAGTATGGAGATTGCATGTAAACAAATTTTGTTGAGGAATATATGAAGCAGATTTATTTGTATAGTTTCCAATTTAAGGTTAACATAGAAGTTATAAATAGTAAGGTTGACTGGGGGACTGGTGTTAGACAGTGTATGCTCTTACACCATCAGAGAGTAGCAGATGGAATGTTCTATTGTTTTATGTGCTTTGTGAAGCTCAGAAGTTAAAGTGCCATGATTTCTTTGAAGTTGCCTGCCATTCTTTATCTTGTGATGAATTACATAATATTAACTTCACAGGGAGCAAGGGAACTGTGGGGAGCCTCTTTAGTTATTTGGGAAGATGAACAACTTTGCATGCTCTAAAACAAATGATGCTTCTAATTCCAAGGTTTTAATTGTTGAATTGTAATCACAAGGTATAGATGATGTATTTGTTTAATTAAGAAAAGCTGATATTTGGGAGGAAATATATAACCACAAGCAAACTAGAGTCAATACCAAGGGCTACATTTTCATGACTCAGTTGTTTTTGCACATATAATTAACTATAGTTCACACATCACTTTTTATTTAAGGGCAAGAGTGCAAAACACTTTTTTTTAAAGTGAAATTTTAGCTTATGGCATTCATTTAAACCCTAAACAAACTTGTATTTCAGAAATGTTTGGTTGTGTAAACTGTTAACCTGGCTGACAATTGTCACTGGCTGTTTAAGTGATTGGGTTTTGCTTGTTGCATAGACCATACTCCTGAACCTCAATCCACCTATTGTAGGCAGCATCAAACTAGGAATCAATTAAGAGTGAAAAAGATGCATTTTAATGTTACGTTCATTTATCCCTTCTTTTCAAGTTCTTTATGTTGATATGGTCTGATTTATGCCATTTCTCTTTTTTTTTCTTAGAATGTATAACTGGCAACTGCACCACCACAGACACAGTTCTTCAGATTATGTCTGACAAAGTTTTGATTTTTCCTCCACTCTTTAACTATAGTTCCACCACATACAAAATTCTATATTGATTAAGATTCTCATTTGGTGTTTTCCTCTGCTGTGGTTTTGCTTGCATGTTTTCTGATATGTGAAATTTGATGTAATTCATGCCCTATACCTTTATAATGAGGTGGGCTCTTTCTCTGTGGCTTCATTCATTTTTTTCTGTCCATTTAAAATTTTCTATAATGTGAATATGATCCACTTTGGTGTAGATATTATGGTATTTGTGTCCTCTTTCCTTCCTAGAGGTTTTAATGTCTTATTTAAAAAAAAATATTTTCAATACTTAAAGCATTTCTTTATCAGGCTGGGCATTGGTGGCACATGACTATAATCCTAGCTACTCAGGAGGCTGAGCTCTGAGAATCATGGTTTAAAGCCAGCCCAGGCAGGAAAATCTGTAAGACTCTTATTATTATTATTATTATTATGAAGTACCATACAGAGGGGTTACAATTACATGGGCAAGATAGTGAGTACATTTCTTATCAAGCATTGTTGCCTCCTCCTTTGTTTCCCCATACCATCCCTTCCCCTCTCCACCCCCGATCCCCACAACCCCCTACCACCCCCCACCCCCCCTGCCAAAGTTGTAAAGTTCGTTTTTCAGCATAACGTCTTGTACATCTCATTGCTGCAATGGGTCCACCTGTATCCCTATTTAAACAGTTTGTTTTTTCCCTTCCCCTCCACAAATTATACCAACATCAAATACAGTGAAAACAGGGTTATACTGTGGGGGAGGGACATACAAAGCAACAAAGAAATCATCTTATAAATATGTTGGAAACAATCACAAGAAAGAAAAAAATTGAATCCTTGTCTTGGGGTCCAGTTCACCTAGCATCAACTTGTCTGACAGTCTCCAATAAACCACAAGAAAACCGGAAGTGGCCCTGTGGCTCAAGGAGTAGAGCGCAGGGACAGATCCCAAGCCCAGAGTTCAAGCCCTACCACCGACAAAAAAAAAAAAAATTCTTTAGCTTCATTCTCTCTTCTTCCTCTTGTTGACATTTCAATTATATCCTGTTACACCTTAGAAAATTGTCTTCTAATTGCTGGATATTCATTGCCGTTTTTTAAACTGTTTCTCTTTGTTTTCTTTATTATACATTTTAATAATTAATGTACGTTAGGTAGATAACTTCAATTTCTTTAAGTGTTATTTTACTTTTAGGAAAGTGGTTCCCAGCTGTGGCATTACATTGTGTTTACCTGTAGAAAGTCAAGAAATATTAAGGTTTGGGTCCCCTCTGGAGATTATAATTTAACTGGTTGTTAAGATCTGAGCTTTGTGTTTTAATAGCTCCCTAGGCAGTTCTAATGTGCATCCATATTAAAGTACTGTTTATCTGTGCATGGTTTAAAGATGGGGTATGTTCTCAGAAATGGATCCTTAAGTAATTTTATTATTGTGAGACTATCATAGAATGTACTTTATACAAACTTAGGTTAGCCATATAATATACACACTATATACCATATATACACATATATGTGCATACTAATAAACTCATATATTTACAATATAGTTACTAAAAATATAAATGTGTATGTGTATATATAAATGTATGTATATATTTATGTATCATGAAATATATATGCATATGTGTAAATAGCGTGCAAATAGTCTATTGCAGTGCTCACAGGGTAATGACGAATCTAATAACATCTGTTGAAATCATGCTTAGAAGACGATGCAGTACAGGTATGCTCAAGTGGTAGAGTACAGCTTGGAGTGAAAAAAGCCAAAAAGAGTAAGAAGTCCTCAGTGGAAGCCCCATTGCCAGAACAAAGCAAGAGAGAAGAAAATAAAAGAGGAGATAATGCAGTGAAGAGAATAAAGTTTTTGAGACTACTGTCAGTGGAACAAGCTGTACTGGTTTACAGTAACCATTTTTTTCTCTTGAGTTTTCTTTAAAAATTTTTTATTGCAAAGATGCTGTACAGAAAGGGTTACAGTTACATGAGTAAGGCAATGAGTACATTACTTATCAATCTTATTACCCCTTCCATTCCTAGTTGTTGTCCCATTATCCCTTCTCTCCCTCACTTTCCCTACTCCCTCTGTCCCACCCTGCCCCTGCCCCCGAAGTTGTAAAGTTTGTTTCCAATATACTGTCCTGTGGGTATTCTTGTTGCAATGGGTTATGCTGAGTCCTGTTTCAGCGTTTTGTTATTCTCCTTCCCCTCCTAAGATTAGACATATGTATATATAAGATGCAGGGTATCAAAATCAAGTACAGTGAAAATGGGGGATATGCCGTAGGGGAAAGAACATGCAAAGGAAACAACAACACCAACAACAAAATAAAATCACATGGTACATTTAGAAATTAAATCATGAAAAGAATAAACAAAACAAAGCTTTGGTTCTTCAAAAAAATTAATGAAATTGACAGACCCATAGCAAATCTTACCAGAAAAAGAAGAGAGCACAGCCAAATAAACAAACTCAGAGATGAGAATGAAAACACCACCACAGAACCAACCAAGATAGAGAACATTATAAGGGAATATTTCTCAAACGTTTATGCTAATAAGTTTGAGAATCTGGATGAAATGAAAGAATTTCTAGCAAATATTGATCCCCAAACTAAATGAAGATGAGTTAAACCAACTTAACAGACCCATATCAAGTATTGAAATAGTAACAGCAATAAGAACCCTTTCATCCAAGAAAATCCCAGGACTAGATGAGTTCACTGCTGAATTCTACAAGGCCTTCAAAGCAGAACTCACATCAATACTCATCCAAATCTTCAATGAAATTGAAAATGAAAGTTCACTACCAAACTCCTTCAATGAAGCCATCATAACCCTCATCCCAAAACCAGGCAGGGACTCATAAAAGAAAGAAAGCTATAGACCCATTTCTTTGATGAACATTGATGCAAAACTTCTCAATAAACTCTTGGCCAATCGAGTTCAACAAGTCATCAAAAAAATCATATACCATGATCAATCAGTATTCATTCCAGGGATGCAAATCTGGTTCAATAAACACAAATCAATTAATGTAGTACATCTCATTTTTTTATAAGAAGAAAAAGGATCCTCTAAAATAGCAGTAAGAATACAGTAAATGCATAAGCCAGTATTTGCTATGCATAATTGTATGTGCGCTTTTTACATTACTGACAGTCCAGTCTTTCTTTTTACACTAACATTACCCCAATGATGAAAGGCATCTCAGTATGACAGCTATGGTATCAAGAGGTGGTAGAAAGTTTTGAGTTCCATTATAAATCTGACAGGACCACTGTTGCATATGGAGCTGATGGTTGACAGAAACATTGTTACACAGCACCTGATCAGCAATATATATACATATCTGTGTATAAGTTCTGTTATTTGGAAAACTCTGAAAAAAATTAGATGAGTTTGTTTAGATTCTCTCTGACTAAATCATTACCTTTATTTTAACCAATTTGGTCCTTACTGTGGTTTCTTTCTTTTCTTTCTTTTTTTGTCAATCATGGGGCTTGAACTCTGGGCTTGAACGCTGTTCCTCAACATTTCAGCTCAAGGCTAGCACTCTGCCACTTGAGCCACAGCACCACTTCTGGTTTTCTGGTAGTTAATTGGAGATAAGAGTCTCATGGGCTTTCCTGCTGGGGCTGGCTTTGAACTGCGATCCTCAGATCTCAACCTCCTGAGTAGCTAGGATTATAGGTGTGAGCCATAGGTGCCCGGCTTCTTTCTTTTTCTTTTCTTAAAATTTTTAGTTTTGGTGCTGGTGCTGGTCCTGGGGCTTGAACTCAGGGCTTAGGCACTGTCCCTGAACTTTTTTTGCTCAAGGCTCACCTTCTGCTACTTTAGTCACAGCTCTACTTTCAGCTTCTTTGATAATTAATTGGAGATAAGAGTCTCATGTGCTTTCTTGCTACACTGGCTTCAAACCTCAGTCTTCAGATCTTGGTTTCCTGAGTAGCTAGGATGTACAGGCACGAATCACTGGTGCCTGGCTTACTATGGTTTCTTTAAGCGACTGTACTCAGAGAGATGTGTAGTAAAACTGACTTCCATTTTCAGATGATTCCTATGAGACTGGTACCCCTGAGCTTTCCTTCCTGCACCAGAAGAGCCTTGGAAATTTGGGAAGAGGAAGAAAGATGGGAATTATGTTAAATTCCATACTCAGGAAAGATCAGATAAATTCACTACATTAAATGAGGAAAAATCTAAGGACTAGCATGCCATTTATCATGTTATTTTCAATGTTTAAATACAAAAGAGACATCTTTAAATTACAGCATTTTAGACATTAGGTAAGGAATCAGTTAAGGAAGATAGTAGGACACATTTGAAATCATCCAAATTAACTCATTCCTTTACCAGGCTTACTGGTTTTCTGTGGCATTATTAAATTGCTGAAAATACACTTATAATTATGTTTTTTCTAAGAGTAAAACTTGGCCTAAAATACTTCATGATAACTTATCTTGTGCATTTTTATATTTCTTGCTTCTCTTCTATTTTTCATTTTCTATTGCGCTAAACCTAATGTACTATTTATTGTGCTGATAGAATATATCTAATCCTAGGTCCCAGGGAGTGTTCTTTCATCAGTGCAGAGAATCATTTGGTGACATGTTTATGGATTAATATCAGGAAATAATAAATATTTACCCAAGGAAATACACAAAAGAGCTGAATAGATTTTGCTCAGTCTTCTTACACTATCACCTGGAGACCAGTCGAAAAATATCAGCAGTGAAGTACATTTTTGTCAGTGTGAAAATTTATAACAATCAAAAGCGGAACTTTTAAGATGAAGTTGCTAGCATGGTCTTACAGCATCATCCCTAAGCGCTGTTGGTAAGATTGAAAATTTTGATTTCCCTTCTTATTTTTGACATAGCACGTTCAGACACAGAGCACAGGTAAATAATGTTCTTCAGTGAATTCAATTCATAGTGCCAGTATCTTGAAAGGCACTTTGCATCTGCACTTCCTATCATAAATCAACAGGGGATTACCAGCTTTGGCTCTTCTGATTGTGTTCTGAAAACTCTGGTCTTTGTCTTAATCCTCTTTTTCCGTACCAAGATACCTTTTTCATATCGTTCAGGCAATTTTGCCCAGGCACTTTCTTCGGTGGATTACAATTGTTTTGTGTTTCTTGGGATTTCTCCTAATAACTAGTGGAAAGGAATTAGGGTCTCCGAGTTTGCTGATTTGTGACGCCCAGTGCCACACTGAGTCTTTCATATTTCTCAACCACCACTTCCTAAGACATTCAGCTTTGCAACCTTCTAGGCCATTGACATTTCCATGCAAAAGGGGAAGAATTTTTTGTGAAAGAAAAACTTTTCTTGCTTTCCATATCATAAAAACAATCCTATTATTTGGAATTCTTCTAAAAACTCCTTAGAAAAATATCTTACTACTGGTGAATAGGTAGAATTCAAAGATGTGTGATAAGAACACAATAATCTTTTGTAGCGTGAGTGTCAGTGTACTTGTTTTAATGCTCCAGTGACTAAAAAATTAAAATCTTTATTTGTCTTTAAAGTGTCATCTGTTTATTTATCTATAAACCACCTATCTATTATCTTCTTATTTTTGGCAGTAAGAGGATTACTAGAATTACAGTAATGAGGATTGTTAGACAGGTACTCTACAACTTTAATCACATGCCCTTTTTTACTTTATTTTTTCCATGGGTCTTGAATTTTGCTCGAATCTGCTCTTAGATCACAATCCTCTACCAATACCTTCCAGGTAGTTGTAATTATGAATATGTGCCATTATCCCTGGCTTGTTGCTTAATGTAGTTTCACTGATTTTTTTTTCTAGTTGGTCTTAATTTGTGATCCTTCCAATCGCTTCCTTCAGAGTAGATGGGATTATATGTGTGTCGCCACAGCCACCCTTTAAAAGCAATAATTTGATGGTGAAATTTATTAATGCTACTTTATAGTTTTTGTTCTATCTTGGAAAAAGCACACCATTTTACCCTTATTCCATTCTGACTACTCTAGGTAGTTTATTCGGTATTATGTTTGCCTTCTCTCCCCTCCCCTCTCCTCTCCTCTTTTCTCCTAGCCTCACCTGGCCTTTCTTCTCTTCTTTCTATTCTCATGTTCTTATTTTGTGGCTTAAACCTCAGGAATTAAATTTCTACATTCTATTTCTTTGTGTCTTCTTTAAAGTTGATCTGAAGAAGACTTATGGATTCATACCAGTTAACATGGGTATGTTATTAAAATTTTAAATTTGCATGTTAGTCTAATACTAAATTAATGTCGAACTCAGGTAGGTATAATGGAGTAGAAGGCACACCCTAGGGGTAATTTAATCTCACCATTGCATTTGAGAATTATGCAGTCTATGAAAATTTATTGAAACTTGAGCTAGATTTTATCCTGTCAACTCAACACCACTTTCAGTTTTTCTGGAGTCTTGTTCAGCCTTAAAACTACCTCATATCTTCTCATGTCTTCAATACCCATAATTTTACCTAATGTATGTTCTATGAAATGATAGAACCTTTATCAAAATAACAGGATTTTGTACATTTGTATTAGAAGAAATCTAAAAATGAAATATGAATATCAAATATCTATCTAATTATATGTCATAATAATCAAAGATTCTGGATTGAGTGTGATATTTTTGTGCTGGTTCTGGGCCTTGAATTTAGGGCCTAGGCACTGTCCCTGAGCATTTTTGTTCAAGGCTACCACTTAAGCCACAGCTCCATTTTTGCTTTTTGGTGGTTAATTGGAAATAAGTCTCATGGACTTTTTTGCCTAAGCTGGCTTTGAAATGCAATCCTGAAATCTCAGCCTCCCAAGTAGCTAGGATCATAGGCATGAGCCAGCTTCAATGTGTTATTTTATTTACAATAGACCAAGAGATGATTGAAAAAAACCTGAACCCAGTGGTGGCTATTGTGGCCTCTTTTGATTTTATTCTCCTTATAAGGCACTAAGTTATGGTTTGATGGAAGACAGGAAAGTTCTGGGTCAGAGAGAAACAACTTTGTAATCCATGGCCTACCACAATGCATATTATCATGTCTGAATAATTTCCTTTTGTTCCTAGGTCTCCAGGAGATCACTTAGAGGACTTAGGTAGATGATGCTTACAAACTGGGCTTCTGTTGTAGCTGGAAAAAATGGAACTCATTCAATCCACGTATCTTAAAGCAAGTCCACTTTGAATGATGGAAACATTGCTTCTTATCTGCAGGTTGGTAACTGAAATGCAATCTTGAGAACTGCCATGGTTAAAGATACCATGTCTTCATAGGATCCTTGGCATAATCATGCAGTTTTATTCAGAATCCATGGCAAATTCTCTTTACCATAACTTTTATCCTTTACTCTAACTGTTCTTGACAAAACTTAAAATTTTACAAGCATATATATATATATATTTATATGTATTCCATTGGAACACTCTGATTGAGCTAATGAACAGTCAAATTAATCTACTCAATTTGTTCCATACAGAATTTGGTAGGAATTCGCAATAAAACTTCAAGCACTAGGGAGAGACCAATCAACAATGAAGGCCTCAACTATGTCCTTCAGTGTTCTGAACCTCCTGTGAATAAGTCCCAGGAAGATTAGCAAGTCTCATTTCAGACAGGAAGGATATAATCTAAGGCCAGTCTGTTGTTCATTATGACATTTCCAAGGTAGTTAGAATAAATTGCTTTTTGATTGAATTGTCAATAATCACAAAGATAATAAATACGACAAAAACTAGACAAAAAGCCTCCAACCATGTTTTGTTCTCAATTTAAAGACATCCTGTGCTCACTTTTCTCCACAAACAAATAAAATGCAGAGGGTTTTATCCTAAACTTATGCTTAGGATATTTTGGTAACTTTAATTTAGAAAACCTATGATTTTGGGTGAGCCACATGGGCAGGTCATCAAGAATTTACAGGCTTGAATACTAAACACAGAACAACCTATAGCTGTTTAGGCAGCAGGAAAGAAAAAAAATTGCCTTAGTAAGACTGAAATATGCGTGTGTCACTCACTGTATTTGTGTACATACAAGCGGGGATTCCTGCTCCATCACTGACATTGATGCAATTAGGTACAATAGCACAGGATCAGTCATATCTAAATGAGTTTTCCTGTTTTCATAGCAGAAGGATGAGGATGACAAACAGCAGTATGTTAGATTGCACCTGCTGCTTTATTCAGAAAGGCCAGAGCATTGGCTAGAAGGAACTTGCTGGGAAGTTAGCATCTCTGCTCATATTGGTTCCCTGCCCCATTAAATGACAAATGGGATTAACCTGAAGCTCCAAAACTGCTTTATAACCCCTGCTCCCTGAATAAAAAACAGAGCTATCAGCTTTCATGGCATTATTATAGACATTCATGGCACCACGGAACACTAGAAAGGAGCAGGGATGGTATCTATTTATGTTGTACAGAAGACAAAACAATAGAGCTTGAAGGACAGAGGAATATCACGAACTTAACCAATGACTTCATTTGCATGCAGTGTTCTAAGTTTGATTTCTTTATCTCAGTAAATTAACTTTGCCTATGGTATACCTAGTATACAGCTACTGACAAGGAAAATATCTTTAAAATAGAAGACAATCAGATGCAGTTGGACAACAAGAAAAAAATCTAGAATTCAAATTTCACAAACTAGTTAGTGGCTTTAAACAGAGGCTGAGACAAGAGCATAGCATGCAAGGTAAAGAGTGACAAGAGATGAGGTTTCAAAAGTGGCTAGAGTTTGGTAATGTGCAGATTTAAGGAAGGAATGGGGATATTTTAAATTTCAATTTAAACTCGATGATCTATATTTTAAAATGTGGAGAATGGATTGGAGTAGAGCACAAGTATTGGATAGGAAGCAATTGGGAAGCTATTTCACAGTCACAATAAGATAGGATATAGCAGTAGCTAAGATAGAACAACAGGAGTAGATTAAGAAAATGTTATATATGAAAATATTACATATATACTATTGTTATTAAAAAGGTGATATACAGAAAACTTACAGTTATGTAAGTCAGGTCATAAGTACATTTCATTTTTTTTTTTAGGTCCAGTTGTGGGGCCTGAACTCTGGGCCTGGGCACTGTCCCTCAGCTCTTCAGCTCAAGACTAGCCCTTGAGCCACAGCACCACTTCCGAATTTTTTTTTCTTTTTGCTTATGTGGTGCTGAGGAATCGAACCCAGGGCCTCATGTATGCAAGGTAAGTGCTCTACCACTGAGCCACCTTCCCAGCCCCAGTACATCTTCCCAGCCCCAGTACATTTCTTTTTAAAAAGTGTTACCCCTTCCCACACTCTTCCAGTTTTCCCCTCCTATCCCTATCCATAAGCTCATGGAAAACATTTTTTTTTTCTAATCCTGGGGTTTGAACTCGGCCTGGGCACTGTCCCTGAGCTTCTTTTGCTAAGACAAGTGCTCTACTACTTGAGCCACAGTAATACTTCTGGCTTTTTCAAGTAGTTTATTAGAGATAAAAGTCTCACAGAGTTTCCTTCCTAGGCTGGCTTCAAACCACCATCCTCAGATCTCAGCCTCCTGATTAACTAGCATTCTAGGCATGAAACACTGGTGCCTGGCTGGAAAACATTTTTGAAAGCAGGTTGATAGGATTTGATAATGAGTTGAAGTAGAGAGATAAATCACGGATGGTTCCAGATTTATGTCTTGATCAAGTTTCTTTATCTCAGTGCAGAGGTTAGAACTAGATGATACTTGACTGCTGAGGACAGAGGATGGAAAATGAAGGAAGAATCTATTGCAGGAGCTTGGAAAATTGGGATTTTTCCCTTAATCATATAATGTTAGAGATGTTTAGTAAACAGCCAGTCAAGATATCAAATAGGTAGTTGTGAATACGTGTTTGACATTCAAAAGACCAGTGTTGCATAGACATAGCTTTGAGAGTTACTGAGTGAGAGACAATATTTAAAGCCAAAAGCTTCCCTGAAGACATGGAGAAGACAGACATAAGACATAGGTATATGGTCAACACTGGAGTTCTCTTAACATCTGGAGATTAAACAGAGGAGAGGGAGACCACAGAAGTGACTAAGGAGTAGAAGAAAACTATAAAGCATATGATCATAGAAACTGAGAATATAAATAATGTCAAGGAGGGAATAATCAACTATTTTAAATGCAGCTGATTCTTCAAACATGATAAAGACCTAAAAGTAGTCTCTGACATGTGGTAGCAGGAAGATGGTAGTCATCTAACAAGCATGGTCTCAGAGTTTTTGTAGGAATGGCTGTGGTGGGACCTGGTGTAAGCTAAGAAGAAAATGAGAAGGTCTTAAATATATACATGAAAGTCAAAACAAAAAATAGAGTATATAACAGCCTAACAGCAATACCATCAACATAAAAACAGAGAACTTAGTAAATGAAGGACCAAACAACAGAAAGCCTTATCTTCAGTACAAAATATACACATTTCCCATATTAATTTTCTCTTTGCTGATTATCTGTTCTTAAAGAATAACCTATACTCAACTCCCTCAGCTTTATTCCACACATTGTAGATCCCCCCTTCCTCTCCACTCTCCCATAGCCAAGAATGCTTGCATAATTTTAGTTTTCTCTCCTACTCCGATAATATATCTGAAACAATTATATTCTCTGAAATTTTTCTTTTCTCCACTTAGCTAGGTCCTTTGAGGAAACTGATCTTTCCTTAATGTCCCTTTAAGGGATGTCTCACTTCTTTTCCCAAATTGGATTAGACAATTACATTTTCCTTTAAGCCTTTATAATTTCTTCTATAGAAAATCCCTTGAGGACTAATGGTTTCATTGACTTCAGTGATCCCTTCAGTCTGAGCAATTCTTTTATTTTAAATCTTCATGACATCTACTTCCAAGCACCTTGCCTGAATCTTTCACTTTCATGTCTACAACTTCACTTTGGTAATCTGGGAGCATCAGATTGCTGATCTTTTCTTCTAGCCTTCTATAACATGAAGGATGTAAGCTATCTAAAGATCATATTTTCCACAGAGCTGGAAATAATTATGAGGTCAAACTAAACATGAAAGAATAAAATATCCTTTGGAAATTTATGTTTTAGATTTTAATGTTAGATATAAAATATGTACTCAGATAATTTACTCTTATGAAGTGCTGAGAGCTGTATGGAAAGGATGCTTTATAGAGCAACTAATCAAATGTTTAATAAGACATTAATATCCTAGAGGAGATTATCAATGTGAATTTTAATTATTATTAATGCAATTAAGACCAATGGGGAAATACTCTTTGTAATGTGCACAGTAGGCATTAGGACACAATGTGTTTCTTGTACTTAACTGAAAGACACTAGCATATGTGTATATCAGTTGAGGTAATGACTATGTTTATAATCAATTATATCTACCTACTTCAAGTATTTACTTAATGTTATATGAATAATGATCATCCAGAGTATTTTTGTTAGTAGGCAGTGCTTCTAATTTAAGGAGGAGGTGGTGTTTAAGAAGGCCTTGGTGTATGGTTTCATTTACTTGGTGATTTTGGTAGTAGTAGGCTTGAATTGAGGACTTCAACCGTGCCAGACAGGCATTTTACCACCTAAGCAACATCCTCAGCCTTTTTTTTTTCTTTTTTCATATAAGGTCTCATGTTTTTTGTGTAGGGTGGACCTCAACTGCCAGTACTGATTACATTTCTTAGAGAGATTTTGAAAAAGCATAGTTTTCTTGGAGCTGAGTGAGACACAAATACTGCTTCCTAAAATACTAATGCTGGTGGGAAGAAAATGAATGTTTTAAGACAAATGGAACACCTCAGGACTCTAGTTTATTGGTGTGAATAATTTCTGATAAGAGGCTGAATATTACATAGCTGTCTGTTTACCTGTCTTGAAGCTGTCATGTTTGTTTTGATAGGCATCAGTGATATACCAAAGAGATATTCACTCATAGACACCTTTGTTTCTCATTTGAGTCTGGATAATGAGCAGCAGCAGAGTTTATGGAGAGTAATTGATGCTGTTGTTGATGTTTTAGGCTATCCTTGGGTATTATTAAAAAGAGACACTAAACCATTATTATGTATCCAATAGTAAAAGCAAGGGCCATATGGATTAATTGTGTGTGTGTGTGCGCGCTCTGGTCCTGGGCTTGAATTTGGGGCCTGGGTGTTATCCTTGAGATTTTGTAGCTTAAGACTATTACTTGAGCCACAGCTCCACCTGTGACTTTTTAGTAGTTATTTGAAGTGGTTATTTGGAGATAAGAGTCTTACAGACTTTACTGCCTGGGCTGGATTTGAACCACAGTTCTCAGGTTTCAGCCTCTTGAGTAGCTAGGATTACAGGTGTAAACCAATGGGTTAATAATTGATTAATGCTGGTAACAAAAGCTATCATTATCTTGTTCTTAGAAATAAAAAGAAAGAATTAGTGAGTATATTGCATTCATGGCAGAAATAGCTGTTTGGAATATAATCAAAACTCTCCTTCTTATAAATGAGACAATCAAGGGCTAATAAAATTAAAGTATAGAATTCTCCATTTATCTATGACAATACTTTACAATATTTTTGTTTTTTGTATATATTTTATTGTAAAAATACTGTACAGATGGGTTACATTTACATGAGTAAGGCAATGAGCACATTTCCTATTGAGCATTGTTTTCCTCCTATCATCCTTTCCTACTTTACAATATTTTGTAGATTTCTCAAACAATATAGTTATTTTTTTGTTAACACTGGAGTTTGAACTCAGAGCCTTATGGTTGCTCAGTTGGTACCCTACCATTTGAGTCACACCTGCAGATCTGATTTTTGTTGTTTACTTTTAGAAATGAAGTCTCTTGGACTTTTCTGACATCATCTCTGGGCTTTGAACTTTGTTCTTCTGAATCTCAGCCTCCTAATACAGGTGTGAGTCACCCGTGCCTGGTTTTAATTTTTAATGAGCAAAATCAATGATATGATAAACAAAATAATTGTAACATATACTATAGCAATAATCATTAAAGATTTAAAGCTCTAATTTTAAGTTTCTCTTTCTATTTAGTTGTGTGTGTGTGTGTGTGTGCACATGTGTGTGTTTGTGTGTATAACAGTACTGGGGCTCGAACTCAGGGCCTGGGTACTGTGTGTGAACTTTTGTGCACAATGTTAACTCTCTAGTTCTTAAACCACAGCTCTACTTCTGGCTTTTTAGTCATTGGAGATAAGAGTCTCAAAGACTTTTCTGCCTGGGCTGGCTTCAAAGCTCTGGATCCTCAGAGCTCAGCCTTCTGAGAGGCTAGGATTACAGGCTTTAGCCATCAGTGTCAGGCTTTCATTTAGTAATTTTAATTCATTGCTGATTAGTGTTTTTGGATTACAGAATAAAAATCTTTTTTAGATAGAATTTTTTCTTTCTTTTTTTTAAATAAGTTTTTTTTATTGTGAAAATACTGTACAGAGGGGTTGCAGTTACATGAGCAAGGTAATGAGGTAATGAGTACATTTCTTATTAAGCATTGTTGCCTCCTCTTTTGTTTTTCCCCTACCATCTCTTCCCTCCCACCTCCACAACTACACTCTCCCCCCCCACCTAAATTGTAAAGTTCTTCATGGTATAAGAGGTACTTACAAACTTTTTAAAAATTCTTTTTTCTAAACAACATCAACTCCCTTCTTGAATCTATGAATTAACTAGGAGCAGTATGTATCCTAGATTTCTCCATTTTGTACTGTGCCCTGTGTACAAAGCCATTCTCTCCTATAGTCACTTTACTGTAATCCTGTAATTCAGAAAGTACTGGACCACCTGCCTGGTATCAGTAACTCTTACTTTAATGTAGCCCCATCTGACCTATCTTGGAATAAAGGGCTGTCAGACTTCCTGAAATCTCTGGCCATCTCTGAACACACTTGTGATTTGGGCTTATCTTACCTAGACATACCTTTCACACCTTGTGCTCACAATTCTCTTTATTTAACCTAAGGCAAACATCTATCCCTTACCCTGACACCAAGATGACTGAAGATGACTAATGATATATTAAAGTGCTGTCTTCCCATGGCTCCATGGAAGAATTCTTCTTTCACTGTGCTTCACCATGCCGATTTGTTTGCCTTATAGGAGGGATTGGCTGGATTTGACTGTGGAAATCCTGGGGTTTGGGCCTGGGGTCTAAACTTCAGTTTCAAGGGGAACAATAGCACCAGTCCCAGGTGACAAACAAGCTAGTTTTGAAGCTCTGAGAACTCAAAACCAAAATTTATTTCCAGTTATTTTAACAGATACATTAGCCAGTCATTAATGACATACATGTTTACCGATCATCATGTTGATATTTATGTATGAAGTAACTCTTATTTGATGATAATTTATATTATGAATTAAGATTTTACAGTTTTCATTTCCACTTTAACTTGTTGTTTAGTAACACAAAAATAATGGTAGGTTTTTCCTTCCCCTCTAAGATCAGATGGGAAGCCATGGAGTATGTGGTGAGGATGTTGGTATTGGTCCAAAACTGGAATGGGTTTTGAAGCTCTATGTGTTTTAAATTAATCAATTTTTGGCCTTTTTAGGGCTTGGACTCATGGTCTCCTGCTTGCTAGACAAGTATTTTACTGCTTGAGTCTCTCCTCCGGGGAGTCCTTATTATTTTAGTTACTTTTTCAAACTAGGGCTCACTTTTTGCCTAGGCAGATCTTGGACCAAGAAAAATCTACATATGCCACCCATATGTAGCTAGGATTACCATGTGCATCATCACACTCAGCTTGTTTGACTTATTTCTTTTATTTTAATCAGATAAATAAAATATAAAAGTTATAGATAAATGGGGTATCTTGTGATGTTTTGATATGTATATATTTCATAATATTTAAATTAGGCCAAATACATCTGTTTTCTTAAACATTTATAATTTATTTATAATTTTGGTAGTAGGGGGTTAAACTCAGAGCCTCATACTTACTAAGTAATTGCTCTATCACTTGAGCCATGCATTCAGTCTAATTATTTATCATTTATTTGTGGTAAAAAATTTCCTCTAGGGTTTTCTTATCTAACTCTGACTTAATACTCTTTGATCAACTTCTCCTTATCTCTCTTAACCTCAACTCTAACTTGACCCTGGAAACTTTCATTTTATTTTGAACTTCTAAGCTATGAAATCTTGCTTTTTACCTATGAGATCATTTGGTATTTGTGTTTCTGTACTTTATTAATAGTCGGCTGGGTTTTTCATCATTTGTGTCTCAAAGGGACAATGTACGACACATTTTCTTTCTTTTTACCACTTGATAAGCAGTAGGTTGTATACATTTCCTGGTTATTATGACTAGTATAGTAATAAAGAGGTCAGATACTGCACTCTGAGACAGCTTCTATTTCCATCATCCTATTTTTTTTTGTAATTAGGTTGTGTCACAATTCAGAAAGACACCATAAAATAGTCAATAGTAACATATTTTACAGCCTAGACCTTTTGACAAAATTGATCAATGCATAGGAAGTTAATCAGAGGTAGATCTTTGATTTTTTTTTATTTTTCAGAAATTCAGATGTATAAAAGGACAGCTCTTGATTTTATTGAGGAAGTTTCTGTATTTTTATATGGGCACATTAATAACACACATAGTGATAATGCACTTTTTTGACATCAAATCTGTAACATAAACATAAAAAAATTATATGCAATTTATACTTTTATTAATTGAAACAAGTGAAGATGAAATGATTGGAGACAGGAAAACCTAAAGAAAGAAGAAAGAAAGAAAGAAGAGCCAGGCGCTGGTGGCTCACACCTGAAATCCTAGCTACTCAGGAGGCTGAGATCTGCTTCAAAACCAGCCTGGGCAGGAAAAGTCCATGAGACTCTTAACTACAATAAACCACTCAGAAAACCGGAAGTGATGCTGTGTTCAAGTAGTAGAGTGCTAGCCTTGAGTTAAAGAGCTGAGGGACAGTGCCCAGGCCCAGAGTTCAAGTCCCGCAAACCAACACACACACACACACACACACACACACACACACACACACATGCACACACACACACACGAATGAAAGAAAGAACACCACAAAGCTAAAGAGAAAAATTCAACACTTGACAAATGTATTAGTGTATTACAGAATAGCTTATGGAAATGTAACAGGGGGAGATGGGCACATGACTTCCTCGATCCTTAACTCTGTTTTGAAGAGTTGCATTCAGAATATAAGAATTACTGCTTTGTACCCCCCTCTTGGAGCATAGATCTTTTCAGAGAATGCATTGACAGTCATTCTCTACCCTCAATTTCTATAACTCAGTGCACACTGCATGAACTCTCGCTGTTATTTTTCCTGTCTTCTGTTCCATAATTCTATGTTGTTTTGAGGATGTAGGCAATTTCCTCTGGATGCACTCATATACAGATGACAAAGTTGGCAGAAACAACACTTAAGCAACAATGCTAATCTTATGTTACATGTCCATAATTATTTCCAAACCACTCAGTAGCCTTTGCTACTTTCTTCAGGCAAATACCGTTTTAATTACTGAAGGGCTCCTGAAAGATTTGTCTGCTTGAACAAATGCCAATGCAGACAAATAATCCATATTTAAACAGAAACTTTAATTATTGACATACTGTGTGACTAATCCAGTCCTCCAAGTTTCCTAACCAAATGCACTAAGCTGAATGGAGAAAACAAACTTCCCTAGTAATACCTTCAAATTCCCTTTTGGAAGTCTTGATCGAATCTAATTCCAAATCTGTCATTACAGTTTGGGGATTCAGTCTTGAAACTCAGTCTTCAAGTTATTTATTAAGTTGTTTTGCTATTCTCAGTGGTTAATACGCAGAGACAGCTAATTTCTAAAAGTTGTAGGTCCAGTGGGGACATGAATGTCACTAATAAAAAGCAGAGATGCCAGTTTTGAAAGTGTCATATATTAGCTAAAGTGAAACATGTATTCATTTTTGTAAGCTACATTTGGATTTAGAAAAATATAAGAAGTCTCTTCTTTAACAGTTTCATCCCTAACCAAGAAGAGCTCATTGTTTAATGTGTTTGTCACAACATAAAAGGAACCTCTATGTTAGCAAGTTCAGGTTACTGAGTTCTAGCATTGATACATGTACATTTGTAGGATAACACACCACAACTGGCCACTACCCAGTCTTAAGTAATCTTCAAGAAATCACCAATATAAGTGACACAAGAAATTGAAATCCCTACCAAAACTTGGCCTAGATGTATAAATCCCAGTAAGTACCACTGAATTCTACAAAGCAACACATTTCCTCAAAAAGTTGTACCACAATAAAGGAGACTTAAGCAATAGTGAAGATGAAGAAATTCTAAATAATGAATTTAAAAAAACACTGACAATACTAATCAATAAAATTAAAGAGTGTGTAATTATCTGAAGGAATTCAAAGAGGATAGAAGCAACTAACTGAACTCTAAGAGAAGTGAAATAAACTTAACTGAAAGAAATAGAGAAGACAATGCAGAATATGACAGGAATCCAATAAAGATATAGAAATATTGAGAAGAATGAAAGTGTGATCTTGAAAATGAAAAGATCAATAGCTCAAGATCAAACAATCAAAAGACAAACTAAAAGCCTAACTAATAAAACAGAACAAATTGAAAAGAGAGCATCAAATGTTGGAGATAAAGCAAAAGAAATATGTAAAATAGTCAAAGTCATGAGAAAAACTCTAAGAAAATTTTGAATGGAATTTACAAGATCTTTTGGATTTCATTAAAATATAACACAGCATGAATTTAATGTTTAAAAAAGATTGAAACTGAAGTGACCTATCAACTTTAGACCAAATAATTGCTACTAATCAGAAAACAATATTAGTCCCTGGAATATTTCTTCCCCCAACCAAGGGTGATAGACACATTTATTACCAGGATTGTGGCGATTGTCTCTTTGGAATTATATGGTCTGTATGTCCAAATTTATCAAATTGTGTAGGTGGAATATATACCACCATTTACATTTTAGTTATACATAATAATATAGTTCTTAAATAAAGGAGACAGGTTGTGAAGGACTTATCCTGCCATGGGACAAGTCAACTACCATTTCTGATCTGTTTCCTTCATTTTCCTGAAATGGTTGCAAGAAAGACATTTGTTCCCCGTACCCATTTTCCATTTCATAGCAACCAAGTACACACAGCCTCATAACAGGTCACTGCAGCCTTGAAACTCCTTGTTTCCCCAGACCCAAATACTGCACCAATGAGTCTAATGGAATTCACTGTAAGAGAGATGAATGAGCCCTGGGCCAACACTGCTGTAATCTTACAAAACTGGAATGTAAGCATGTTCCTCAGTTCCTCCATTGTTCCATAGTACACTGAAATATGGTTCAACTTTATTTCTCCATACAGTGTCCCTGGAATATTTCTTTAAAATAAAAAAACTCTTAAAATATATTGAGGTCCTTGCATTTTTTTTTTTTTTTTTCGGTCATGGGGCTTGAACTCTGGGCCTGGGCGCTGTCCCTCAGCTCTTCAGCTCAAGGCAAGCGCTCTACCACTTGAGCTACAGCGCCACTTCCGGTTTTCTGGTGGTTTATTGGAGATAGGAGTCTCACGGTCTCTCCTGCCCGGGCTGGCTTTGAACCGCGATCCTCAGATCTCAGCCTCCTGAGTAGCTAGGATTACAGGTGTAAGCCACCAGCGCCCGGCGGTCCTTGCATTTTTAAACATCTTCCAACATGCAGAAATATTAGCATATTGTGGACTTTTCTTCCCTCTCCTCACCTTCTAAGTTTACTTCATTTTCCTTCATGCTACCCTCACCTAATTTTACTTCTGCCTTATTTTTCTAACTTTAAATTTCTGTTGCCTTGCTATCTTTATGTACCATTGAAAACATACTTGGTTTATAACAGGAACAAGGCAGAATACGAATAATCATGGATAAGCAAAAACTAGTAGCAGTTATTACAATACACAATATTCATTAACCTGAATCATGTTTTAATTAGGAATTTTTGCATGTAATAGTACTGTGTTAGAGGCTACCTTTAAATTATATATTCATTATTCAAGGCAGAATGTATAGCAACACAGAAGTCTCTTTTTTATAATCATTGTTACTTGTTTGCTAATACATCTTTTTCAAATTATTGTTTTTTTCACGTTACCACTGATAAACAGTGAGAAAACTTATTTTTCTTTACTTTGATGCAGAACTTCTGTGTTCTAATACAGGGAAGCCATGAGGTGAATGACTCCCAGTCTGCTGTTTTTAAATCACCAGCTATTAAGTTAGATCTGAGAGGATTAGGTTCTAAATGTGAGATATTTTCAGATCTCAAAATCTAAGTTTAAGCACTGACTTGCTTGTTAAGATTAATTAGCTAGAGGTAATACTTGAAAATTGGCTCATTAACTGAAGAAAAAATGTCTTACTATAATCAGTCACAGAATTTTAGTAGAAAATTAATGATGAATATAGGCAAACTTCATTTAAGTACCACCATTTTACCATTTAAGAAGGAAGGAAAACATGGTATTTTTTCCCTCCAAATACGAGCTCATTTCCCAGTGTCCAACTCTGGAGGTATTTTCTTTTTCATATGACCTTTCTTTCCCCTAATGTTCCAAACCACAAACCAGCCATTTCTAGCCTCATATAGTAGAGCAGTACTGCTTGTTACACAACAACACAATTACACATGTAGTGGCTCTGTCAGTAGTTTGAACTAGAAGAGTTTCCTAAGCCCTATGAGCCTTAGGGTTATTTGGAAAAACTGATGGGATTGAAATAGTGGGTCTCTAAGTGCCATTTGTCTTTGCCCTTGACTGAGATATGTTAAAAATATGAGTGTCTTGTCAAGTTGCATTTTCACAACATTGTGGAAATGGTACTATCCTTTAACTTACACTTTAAATAGATTTGTGAGTTAGAGCAACTTTTGCGTGTCAAAGGACGTCACTGCTCTTGTTCTTGTGACAAGCCACCCAGTGCCACTCTGAGTCCATGAAGTACTTATCTAAGTTTGTCACATGCCACAACAACTTATAGCTTCTGATACAGAGGAGAAATGTCCCAAAGATTCAGTGGAAGCCATGGACCAGAATTGGTGTAGCTAATGATCATTTAGACAATTAGTTCCTTTTTCTCTAACACTTACGTGCTAAGCATATGATCTAACAGTGGTGATTTGTTCCATAAAATATATAATCCAAATTACAGAGCTTCATTTTTGCTAGTATGTATTGATTTTACCAAAGGGTTTCACTATGGTCTTTCAGGGGTGTATATATACTTTGCTCAAATTATTCTCTCTGTTTTGAGAAAGTCATTTTTTAAATCAAGGATTTCTGAACCATCTTCTATGAAATATTCATGAAATAGTGCACATATTTAGGGTAACAAGCAGATTTTAAAACTGAACTACATAGGACTCTTGAACATGTATTTTTTAGATTACAAAAATAATTCATGCTTATCCTAGAAATATCATGATTCATAAGAATGTATAAAGAAATTTTTTGAATACAATTCCCATTTTGATCTATTTTTCTTGTATTTATCTTGCACTTATGCCAATAAAATATTAAATGTTATCATTGTAAGCATCACTGGGGTTGAAATATGTATGCAGTTTAGATCTGGTCCTCTTCGCATTCGTATCCATACATATACAAAATATGTCTTTAATGATTGCATACTATTTTCTTGTTTTGGCCATTCTATTATCTTTCCAGGTTATATTATTATTATTATTATTATTATTATTATTTTGGCAGTACTAGAGACTGAATTCAGACCTTGTGCTTGTTGGGCTGGTATTCTGCTGCTGAGCCACACCTCCACTTATTTCTTGTGCTGGTCATTTTTTGAGCTAAAATCTTGCTTTCTTCACCAGGCATGCATCTGGACTATTTCATCTGCCTATTTTAGGCTCCCCGTTGGAACTAGGATGATTGATATACATGGCCATGCACAGCTTCTTTTGTCGAGATGGAATCTGGTGGAATTTTCTGACCAAGCTGGCTTAGTACTGCAATCCTCCCAATTTTAGCCTCCCACATAGCTAGGACGAAAGGCACACATTTCTATGCTCAGCTTTCAGTTGAGAAGGGGTCTTATGAACTTATCTGATCAGGCCATTCTTGAGCCTCAATCCTCCCAATCTCAGTCTCCAAGTAGTTAGGATTAGAAGCATGAATTACTTACTTTTTACAAATTTTAAAGATCTAGATACTATCCAAATAAATCACTCCTTATACATCTCCCTTTTTTTCTGTTTATTTCATCAAATTAATTCACACAAGAAAACTTTGTTTAACCCTTCTTCTTGATACATATTGTAATTTTCTTTCCCATAGAAAAGTTGAGACTTTTTGTTTGTTGAGGCACTACTAATATGTTAGATGGATGATGGAGTATCTGTGAATTCAAAATGCATATATATATATATATATATATAATTGTTTTGACAATTAGGAAAGCTTTAAATTTCCTCATTTCATTCTGAAGACTTGATCATTTTAGCCTATGAAATGAACTACCATAGTCAAATTAGTGAAGGAAGAACACACAAATTTATTCTATTTTAACACAGGAGCTACACATAGTAATGAAATATGGGGAAAATACCATTATGAATCTTACAAGGAATTAATACTCAGATTATAAAGAACTCAAAATACTAAACACCAAAAGAAATAATCCAATCAATAAGAGCACATGAATTGAACAAACTCTTCTCAAAGAAGAAGCACAATGGACAATAAATGTATCAAAAATATTCATTCATCATTAGCCATCAAGCTAATGGACATGATGAAGGAAATAATAAATTCTAGTGAAGGGGTGGAGCAAAGGAATCCTCACACTACTGATGGGAGAGTGAACTAGTACAGCAAGCAAGCTGTCAGCCAGGAAGATTCTCAAAAGAAAATATGATGTTTCTATGACAGTCAAGAGGATAAAAACAAAGGAATGTCAACAGACAATAGAGGCATCTGCCACTCCTGCTTAGATGAGCACTTTTTACAAAGCCAAACTATGAGATCTACCTGGGTGCCCATCAACAAATAATTGGACAGAAAATATGTGATATATGTGATATATGTATATATAAAATCTAAAAGAACCAAAATATATAATATATATCATATATGTATATCAGAGCTTTATCCAGAAAGAACAAAATTACAATGTTTGTAGGAAAATGGGTCCTTACTTTAAATGAAATAAGCCAGACTCAAAGACAAATATATCACTTGCTTTCTCTTTGTGGAATTTTTGTTTTTGTTTTGGAGGAGAACGAAAATATAAGGTGAACTATGTGGGCAGAGGAATGGAATATAAGGAAGGGCAGAGGAGGAATGGGAGAGTAGTTAGGGAATGAATATAATCAAAGTCTGTTAACACATGTTTGAAAATGCCATTAAAATGTATAAAAAAGTGATGAGTTTTTACAGAAAAAACTTGGGCTCATCAAAGTATGCACTCTTTTGACTATTCCTTAGTCTAGGATTGTTCCTTGGGTTGTATCTTGGTCTCTAATTCCCAGAGTATGTGCTTTTTTCTTATGTAGTTGCAGGACTGTTTTCTTGGGGTTTTGATTCATCCTAGTGACTTTCTTTGCCTTTTCCCTAATTTCTTGACTGCACCTCTCTAAGGTTGTTGTTTGACTCTAGAAGATTCATTCTCCATTCAATTGAAAGTGGATAAGAAATAATTTTTTGAGACATCACTTATCTCAAAAGGGTTTTTGGTATACTTCTGAAATTGATTTTATACTTTAGCGAGACATAGAACTAAATTTTTGGAAATGTTTTTTCCCTTTGAAATTAATTTAGGTTTTAGCTTAAAAGTCTGTTTTTTTTTTTTTTTTTTGGGTCCAGTCGTGGGGCCTGAACTCTGGGTCTGGGCGCTGTCCTTCAGTTCTTCAGCTCAAGGCTAGCACTCTACCATTTGAGCCACAGCACCACTTCCGGCTTTTTTTTTTTTTTTTTTTTTTTGCTTATGTGGTGCTGAGGAATCGAACCCAGGGCCTCATGCATGCAAGGCAAATGCTCTACCCCTGAGCCACTTTCCCAGCCCTTAAAGGTCTGTTTTTAAGAAGTCTGATATACTTTTGGTTGTCAATATATTGCATATTGATTAATATTTGTGTTTTCTTTAGTAAGCAGTAAAATTTTCATGACTTTAATATTCTGAAAATTGAATTATCACTCATCATCTATTCATTCCTCACAATTTTGCTTTTGTTTTATTGCCTTTTCTATATTTCTTTATGCTATTTGACATTTATGCTTCAACATTTAATTATATTTCAGTAATATTTTAATCATGAATGAAAAAAAAGTTTATTCATTGATATTTTGCAGAGGTCTCTGCCTTTTTTGTTACTTTTATTTTTTATTGTGAAAATACTGTACAGAGGGGTTACAATTACATGGGTAAGGTAATGGGTACATTTCTTATTAAGCATTGTTGCCTCCTCCTTTGTTTCCCTTTCCCAACCCTTCCCATCTCCCCCACCTCCCCGCCCAAGTTGTAAAGTTCGTTTTTCGATCTAACATCTTATACATCTCATTTTTGCAATGGATATACGGTTTATGATAATTTAATGTTTAAAAGATCAACTAAAAATAAATTATGAAAATGATAGACTTCTAATTACCACTATGCTCTTCTTCTTGGTCTTCAGATGATACTCCATTTCATCCATTTGCTACATTTTCTGGCATTAAATAACCCTAAAGGCTACTTTTTTCAGCATAAGAGAAGAAATACATAGGGTCAACATTGGCCTACAGAATGATTATGATTTACTTTTGGCTGTGATCACAGTTCATTTGGAAAGATATAGTTTCTTATTTATAGTTGAAGAGGATTGGTAAGCAAGTTTTTTTTTGTCCAATTTAGGGTGTCTAACAGAAGTTTAGGGAAAACAACTTTGGGTTGATAATTAACCTCCTCCACTTTCCACAGTTGGTGACCATCTCTGAATATTTGTGGAAGGTGAAATGTTAATTGTATTTTATGAGGCAATCTAGCCACCTTCTGAAGCAATAACCACATGCCTGCTGACTTCCTGGTCTCTATCGATACTAAGACTTTCAGGAAAGGGAAAAATCTATAAGAACCAAATATCTTTCACCAACTTTTAGTATAATGTTGTTTGTATTGTTGGCATGTGTCAATGTTGTGTGTGTATGTCTGTGTGTGTGTGTGTGTGTGTGTATGTGTGCTGCTCCAAAACATTATCTTTGAGCTTTTTCACTAAAGGTAACACTCTACCACTTGAACCACAGCTCTGCTTTGGGCTTTCTGGTGGTTAACTGCAGATAAGGTTTTCTGCATGTGCTGGCTTTGAACTATGATCCTCAGATCTCAACCTTCTGAATAGCTAGGATTGCAGGTTTGAGCCCTTGGTGCCTAGCTGCCAATTTGTTTTTTAAATTACAAAGTACCATACAATTTGTGAAAAATTTAATGCATCTTTCAGTAGGTTAAGTATAAATATATATTTTTTACAACTCTGAGTTTTCATATATATCTTTTATTTTCATAAATGTTTCATTGTAAAGGTAGTGTTTTGCTCTTTCAGTTAAAACCTTTATGAAGAGAAAACCATTAGGGTTTTATTTATTTATTTATTTTTTGGGGGGTCTGGTTGTGGCGCCTAACTCTGGGCCTGGGTGCTGTCCCTCAGCTCTTCAGCTCAAGGCTAGCACTCTGCCACTTGAGCCACAAAGCCACTTCCGGCTTTTTTCTTTTTTCTTATGTGGTTCTGAGGAATCAAACCCAGGGCCTCAAGCATGCAAGGCAAGCACTCTACCACTGAGCCACCTTCCCAGCCCCCCGTTAGGGTTTTATATTCATATTCCCCAGAAAGTTGAATCCATGACCCCAATATCAGACTAGATAATTTTTCAGGACCCCTAATTCCAAACAAGTATATTTCTTTAACATGTGGCCATGTTTTTCTCAATCAGTGATAATGCTAGTCTTTTGTGAATTCACCATTGTACATTCTGTGCTATCAGATAGGTAAGGTTGTGTAAGAGGAGTCAGCAAACTGATACAACTAGATATAAAATTCTAAATAATAGAAAATGACATGCCTTTAAGTCATACTCACAAAATGCACTTTAAAAGTTCTAGCAATCATGAGTTTAGCACCTACAGTTAATATGTCTTGGATACATTCTGAGTTGCAGTCTTTGAATTTATTGCTTTTTGTGAGATTGATGATTACACCCAACAGGAGTCATGTGTTTGTTTCTTTACTGTGAAGTGTGGCAGCTTCTCCTGGCAATCTTAGTATAAAGCAGTTTCAAAATAATATTTATTCTGGAAGCTGGTATTCTTCCCTGCCTGGTGAATGATGAAACTCTAGCTTGTTGCTTCCTGTTGTTGTGTGGCTTCCAAGGAGTGTTGTAATTGTAAATAAAAAAGGATTAGTGCAAATGATGATGTGTGCAAATCATTTTAAGGATTACTTTTTCAAAATAAATCTTTGTTCCAGGAGCTTAATATTAAAACATAACAAAACAGAACATTTTATCTCTTGACAGAAGTATAATGTGTGGCATAGCCAAATTGCCTTAGTATTTTGGAGGTTTTTATAAAATTACCTTTAATTCTAAAACTCATTTTTCCCTCTTGTAAAATTTTCTAATTTATGTAATAATCTTGACAAGTACATTGAATCTATAGGAATATTTCTTAAAAGTAGAAAGGCTAGTTATTTGATTTGGGATCCAACATTAAAATGCTTGTGAGTTTGCTTAGTATACATGGTAGCAAACATACATGTCTCATTGATAAAGATGGAGAAATAGTGCCTAATGGGCATGTTCAGAGCATTAAACCAGATAATCTATGTAAATATTTAGCACAGTGCCTCGGGATAATAAATACTTGTTAATTGTCAGATAGTACTATGAACTCTTATTAAATACAGTGAACAAAAAGCCCTCCAAGTGTTATTACTAAAGATGTAGGAGCCTGAGTAGGTAATTATGGTTCATCTCTTATCTCTGTATATCTATTATCTAGCAGGTGCTGAGAAGATATTGCTGATATTCAGATATTCAGTTATGGAGATGACTCATGTTTGGCCTCAAGTACTTTTCCACTTCACTGGATCCATCATGTATTTCTCAAATAGTATTGTCCTACATTGCTCTCCATTGCTGGTATTTCTTAGCCATGAAATACTCAATTACTCTTTGTTCTGATTAAAGAAAGCTCTTAAAATGTGTAACAAATCTTTCATCTGTGGTGTTTAACAAATTCTATGTGTTTTTTTCTAATTGCAAAAGGTACATTATATTAATTTTATTAGTATAGGTCAGATAACTGTGATGTTATAAATAGCACATTTCTGTGAGTTTTTTAGAAAATGAATGCAAGTTAAAGAAAACATTTCCCTGAAAGATAGATGATTTCATAATTTTGAAACATTTTCCCTTGCAATTTCATACGTATTTCAACAACCCTTTCTCCTTGTAACATACAGGTCAATGGCCAGTGAAATAGGTGAACAGCACAAAATTTTTGCTGTATAATTCTTAGACTAATATACTGAATTTTTATAAAAGGAAAGTGAATATATTTTGGAAAGTGAGTATAATATATTTATAAGAGCAGTTATTATTTCCTGTTACTATGGTAACTGAAAGTTTTATTTTGAAAAGAAAGTATACACTTAATTTTTGTAATATGGATATATCTATATAAGGAACATGTTATAAAGCATAAGAGGATTTTGGCATTTAAAATGTGTCATTACCTATTTTCTCTATTGTTACAGATTTCTGTATGAACTGTCATGACAATATATAAGCATGTAGATTGAGAAAGAGAATTCTAAAGAACTGCTGAACTACAGGTATAAATAATGAAACTTCTTGGCCTGCATACCTGCATGCACGTGCATACACCCATACACTTATATACGTAAAACTTTCTTTAACTCAAATTATCTGTAAATCTAGTAAATACGATAAAACTTTAAGGGAATATTTATTTAAAATCAGGACTGTGAATGCTTCAAATCTGTATTTAGAGTGCATTCCTTCAATTTCTGCCCTGTAACCCATCCTTTTTCAAACTTTCTTTGTCCTAAGCTGGCCTTGGATTCAAGAATTTTTTTTACTGTTTCCTTTAGGATATTGTGATTAGAGGTATGCACTGTATGCCCAGCTTCCTTTCTAATTTGCTTTGGTAAAATATAGTATGGGGTTAGGAAATAAGGGCAGACCATTTTATCATTGTTACAAGTTTTCCCTCCAAACATGATTCAGTCCCTCAGGGAACAAGGCAGTATCACTATGGAGTACTCTTCTCTGCTAAAAATATAGACTTGCTGGACATCAATGACTCATGCCTATAATCCTAGCTTCTCAGGAGACTGAGTTCTAAGGATCACAGTTTGGAGCCAGCCCAGGCAGGAAAGGTCAAGAGACTCTTATATCCAAATAACCACCAAAAAGTAAGTCAGAAGTGGAGCTATGGCTTGAGCTGTAAAGTGATAGTCTTGACAAGACTATCAAGTTTCACTAGTTAAGTTTCACATAGGCTGAGTTCAAGACTCCAGAACTGGCATATGTTGTTTTAAATGTACTTATATAATGTACTATGTGATTTTTTTTGTTTCTTTTGTATGTTCTTCCCCCATGGTATAACCCCTGTTTTCACTGAATTTGATTCCGGTGCCCTGTATGTTGTATATACATTTTTTTCTAATTTGGGGAGGGGAAGGGAAATAACAAAATGAGAAATAAGGATACAGGTTGAACCATTGTAACAATGAGAGGTATAAGACACTATGTTGAAAACGCATGTTACAATGTGGAGGTGGCAGGGAGGAGTTGGGGAGGTGGGGAGGAAAGGGATGGTAGGGGAAAAAGGAGGGAGTAACAGTGCTCCATAGAATTACCTTACTCATGTAACTGTAACCCTCAGTACAGTATCTTTACAATAAAAATATGTATTAAAAACCCCCACAAAAACAACAACAAAAAATTTATCATGCCTGGTGCTAGTGGCTCATACCTGTAATCCTAGCTACTCAGGAGGATGAGATCTGAGGATCACGGTTCAAAGCCAGCTCGAGAAGGAAAGTCTGTGGGACTCTTATCTCCAATTAACCACCAGAAAAACTGGAAATGACACTGTGGCTCAAGTGGTAGAGTGCTTGTCTTGAGCTGAAGAGCTGAGGGACAGCACCCAGGTCCAGAGTTCAAGCACCATGACCACCACCAACAACAAAAATTATATATAGTATATATCTAATATACATACTATATACATTATATAGTATATATATATATATATATATATATATATATATATATATATATAATGAAAGTGGCCTTCTTTGTTTATGTACTTAATCCTAGAATGAAAAGTTGTCCTCTTTCTCATATATATATATATATATAAAAAATTTTGGAATGCAAGTTTTCTTATCTGTTTTATCTAAACTATTCTTTCTAGAAGAGCCCATGCTCATCAGAATTGCAGTATTGTAGTATTGTTGGTGACAAGGTAGAAAAAGCAGTGCTGCTGTGTTGCTTTCAAGGCTGGGGGCAGATTTGGCATTGACACTTAACTACAGAGCTCTGCTGGGTGCTGTTGTGCCTGATACTGTGGGCCCTACATACTAGTTGGAAAGAGAACACTTGGAGTCCACACCTTTAGCTTCTGTGCTCAGGACTGTGATGACCACAGCCTGTGACACCGACCCTTCTCAGTGGAGCTCATTCTTCTTGCCTGACCTATCCTGGAGGGTGAAAGTCACAAGAGGGTCTTAAGATTCCCCTCTGAGACTAGTAACCCCTTTCCATCTTTTTATATATTCTTTTTGTTTTGTAACACTATAATGTTTCATAAAAAGATTTCTACTTCTTCCAAGTGCTGTAAAAGTCTAATGCTATATTTGATAGTATATATTTATTGCTTGGCTTTGGTAGATCAAAATAAGCTTTTACAGTGTTTCTTATTAAAAATAAATCATTTAATGGAAGAAACTACTGAAATGAGATTACTTGCTTATCCCCAAATGAATTCTAAAGCTTTTGTTTACTTACTTCCTTACTGCTTGGTATTATAAAAATGAAAAGCTTCGGCATTGAATGTATTAATCTCTAGTGGTTTCTCTTGTGTCCTAGATTCTGGAGTATTTTCTTTTTTTCTATTTCAGAAACATACAAAGACATCTCTGGTTTTGGAATATATTATTATTTCCCAGGGCAATAAATCAAGGAAGCAAACTGAATTTCTAAAATAACCAGCAGTTAAGTTGTTGAGCCTCTGATATGCATATGCAATTCAGCACTTAAAAGAACATGTTCCACCACACATAAGTATTTGAGTGAAGGACTGTTTTCCTCTTTTTATTTATTTACTTTTCAAAGTTTTACTCAAGGTAATTCTCTAGGGCAGAGAATAATAAGAGGAAGATATACAGAAGAGAGCTTAAAGGTGGGTAGGCTTTATATTTTATAGACTTTTCAGGATTCTAATATTTTATTTTTAGAAGTAGAAGATGATATTCAATTTTTAGCTTTTTATAGCAGAATAGCTGATCTATACTAACGACCTGATTTTGGCTGAAGATCAAAAAAGAAAACTTTCAACTCTTCTTAATAAAATATATAGTCTCTGATGTTAGTGCATCTTAAAAGAGAATTGTTCATTGTTGTCTTTCGTAAACTGTAAATTGTATAATAATCAATGTAAGGCTATTAAAAATTCAGATTCCCAGGCTCTCTTTTGCAGATCCTATTTAACCTCTGGTGTGGGCTTCAGAAACTGACTTTGGAACTAGTCTCCCATGAGTTTCAGATGTGACTGGCTGATGGATACTGGGGGATATTTAGGTGGGCATGGGGCTCCTCTGTATCGCACTTGAACTTTGAAGCATCTGAAAAACATGACAATTACTTATCTAAATCTAAGCAATGGATATAAAATAGTTTCATTCTTCTCTTACTGAGGAAGAATGTTAGAATGTTTTATTTCCTGCTACTGGCTGAAAATGATAAGGAGAGAAAGCTTAAAGGATTTCATAGATGGCTGTTGTGAAAGTAAGGAGGCCAGGTCTGGCCTGTGCCATCTTGGCCCCATGGTGGATGGTAGGGTCTGGCATCTTGTCTTCATGCTGGGGGAAGTAAACCCCTCTCCCCCATCACCTGCCTCCCAAGTAATGGGCATGCCCAGTACCCTGGAGGCAGGGGCAGGCACTTGGCTGATAGGTTACTGAATCTGTCAGTCTAGTACCCGGGAGTGGGAATTTCCTGAGAATCTGCCCCCTGAGCCCGGACCAACGTAGTCCCGAGGACTCCATGCCACAGTGTGTCTCTCTGATCGTGTCCTGTGTCCTGTCTCCTGGCTTGTCTTCAGTCATCATAGAGTCCTAGTTCAGCCCTCCATTGGAGCTGAATTGGCTTGTTGGTATTGTTCTTGTTATTTCTTTCCTCTTTAGCATGTTTCCTAGCTGTGTTATGTGTATTTGCATGCTGCAGGCCTTTGTAACAACTGGGGGCCTGTTCACTGTAGTCTGTTAACTGTATACCAAAGACACAAATATTCTATATTTAAAAATGTGGCTTCTGGGATGATTTACCTTACCACAGTTGTTGTTTTCCCCCACCCCCCTCTTTTTTTCTTTTTGCTGGTCTTGGTGCTTGATCTCTAGGCCCGGGCTCTGTCCCTGAGTCTCTCAGTGCTCAAGGCTAGTGCTCTACCACTTGAGCCATAGTGCCACTTCTGGCTTTTTCTCTTTATGTGGTTCTGAGGAATCAAGCCCAGGGCTTTGTGAACATTAGGCAAGCACTCTACTAAGACACATTTCCAGGCTTTTTTTGGAGACAGGGTTTTGATGATATGTAGCCCAGGCGAACTTTAAATTTACCATCACCGTCTCTCATTGTCCTTACTTCTGGGATTATGGTTCTATACCACCATGCCTGGTCCTCATAGCCTGTTTTGAGAACAATTTAACAAGTGGCATGTAAGGTGTAAGAGGAAAAGGAAATAGAATTTTTAAATAGCTGCTTTGAAAAGGTTCTATAAAAGATATATTTGAAAGATTTTTTGTTTAAGTGTAGGCTAGAAAAATACAAATATATAAGAATTATGCACTTAGTTAAAAGGTTAAGTGTTTTTTAAATTTATGAAGCCATGGAAAGGAATAGTACATAATCAATTACAGGAATGGTTAATGCAAAAACAAGTGACATGGAAACCTGTGTTGATTGGAAGCATAATTAAGCCTAAAATAACACATTGCAAACCATTCTATACACTTGATGTTTACAGTGGAAAATAAAATGTTTAAGGTGCATGAATCAATAATTTCGCCTTCATTTTGCTTAGCTGATTGACTGTTAGTATCGATCACATTAAAAAACAAGGCACTAGACACTAGTAATTCAGCAATTTCAATGAGATATTGAAGAAAACCAAAATATGCCTCTGTGAGAACAAAGCTTTTTGGCCTAAGGCAATTAGGAAACATTGAACAAAGGAAAAACTACACTCTCTCCCAAAGACATCATAGAAAACATATAAAACATAAGTATGTGTAAATTATAAAATATATGTATACCCTTATGAGTAAATTCCAGTTATATAGCCTATATACAAACACACTAGCAAAATTAATTTCCACATATTTATAAATGTTATATAAATACCTGTGTTTTGTACCTATGTTTTCATATAACATAATTATTTTATATATTCATTTAATGTTTGTGTTATATAAATTTATATCCTATCTTTAGGCAGAAAGATAGTTATAGATTAGCTCAGAGACGGCAGTAGAGAAATCTACATACAAGCCTTATTCCATTAGTTTCCTCTGAAGCATTTGCCTTCTCTGGTTCTTGCCCTTTGAAGCCCATAACTATTTTTCTTCATTATTTCTCTCCCAATTTGTTGTTCTTTTCTGAAAGTGCCTTATTAGTGGGGTCTTAAGTCATTGTTTTGGGCTGTGTTTCATTTAGTCTTCTTCCATGAGTTCATAAACTTGTTTTTTTCTGCTTCTTTGTTTTTTGCTATAAGGATCCATCTCAAATAAGAACTATAATTAGAGATAAAGCTTAGACACCACTGCAATTTCAATATTGAAAATGGAAAATGAGAATAGTTTATACACACAAGTACATGCATACGTATCTTCAATATTCTGATATGCAAAATTGTAAATTAGGAGATACAGGCATGGCTCAGAGGTGCAGTGCCTACCTAGCTAACATATAGGAAAGTTGGAAAAAATGTTAATGTTAGCAGGTACAGGACCTAGATTATAGTAAGCTTTTAGTATTTTATTTTATTATGTATAGTATTCATCCCACCATCATCAATTTACTTTTTTATATACTTTAAAGTATAGGGGCTGATATCAGCATGTTTCCTGCTACACTTTAGCTTGTACATTTCCAGCTAAAGGTCAATATTTAGAAGTAAAATATACATATAATTAAATGAATCAAATTGAAACTGACAAGTACACAGAACTATGTAGCCAAATCTCTGTGAAGATACAGATCTTTGACATCATTCCAGAAACATTTTCTGGTCCTATTCCATCCCTACCTTAACCAACATAAAACTAATCACTGTTAACTTTTTTCATTGTAGATTAACCTTGTCTTTTCTAGAACTCAATGTAAATGTATTCATACACTATGCAGTTTTTTTTGGATAAAGTTTCTTACAATCAGTATGCTGTTTTTGAAATTTATCTACATTATTATAGGTATGAGTAACTTATTCCTGTATATACATGTATGTGTATATATATATATATATATATACATGTATATATATAGATATTATCCTGGAGATACAATGTGGTTGGTTTCTTCATTCCTTTACTTGTAGTGCTTGCATGGGATGGATCTAAGGATCTTGTAAGAGGAGTTTTCTATCACTTAGCAACACATATAACCCTTCTTGATTCTTCTCTAGGAAACTTGGGCTATTTTTAGTCTGGCTATCATTAATAAAAGTATAATAACATTCTTGTGTTGGTCTTTGTGTGGGTATATCTTTTTATTTCTCTTGATTAAATTCTAATAAGTAGACTGAATAGACAACAGCATAGATATATTTAGTTCTTAAAGAATCTTCCAGATATTTCTTGAAAGAGGTTGTACTACTGTACACCACCTATTTGAGTAGGTTCTAGATGTTCTACATACCTTTCAGAATTCAGTGTTGCTAACCTTTTAAGTTTCATTACCATGATTGAGCTCTAGGATATAAATATTTTAAAGAAAGCCTTGTGGGCTGGGAAGTTGGCTCAGGGTAGAGTGCTTTGCCTTGGATGCACGAGGCCCTGGGTTCAATTCCTCAGCACCACATAAGCAGAAAAAAGCCAGAAGTGGTGCTGTGGCTTGAGTGGTAGGGTGCTAGACTTGAGGTAAAGAGTTGAGGGATAGCTCCCAGGCCCAGAGATATATATATGCTTCTCGTTGGCTACTCCAAGTCCTCTGGCTGTGTGAATAATTTTGCCTGGCCTGTGAATGATGTTATAGACATTCAGGTTCCTCATCTCTGTAAGACCATAGTATATTAAAGACTTGTAGCAGGGCAAAATTTATGGAAAACAGATGGGAGTATTGAGAAATAGTAGTATTTATCTCATTATTTGTCTAAGATCTGACTCTGTGGACGCTCAAGAGGATGAGAAGCAGCATTAAGACTATCTTGTATTACAGTGGCATTTTGAAAAGTATGGGCATTTATGCAAAAGATAATTCATTGTGAACAAAGGAAATCTTGAATGTATTTCACAAACTGGGAAATAAAATTCTTTATTAGGCCAGTATGTTGAGAACAACTATTACAGAAGGTATTTTGTGTGTTGTCTTTAACATTCGGTTTATATTATTATTTTAAATGTCCATAAGAGGCAAGTTTATAATGGAGAAAACAAATATATTTATTTGTCTAGGCCAAAGGTGGGAATAGGGATAAAATGTTGGTGGGCATAGAGGTATTGAGGGAATAAAAATGATTTCAAAGTGATTCACCGTGACAGATCAATTAATGAATAACTAAAACCCATTGAACTATGTATTAAAGTGGGGGAATTTTACTATATGTAGCATATGCTTCTCTAAACGTGTTTAAACAATAAATGAAGAAAGTGACACCTTTGTTAACAAAGCCAGATAAAATATGTCAGATTTGGAAGAAGAAGCTTCTGAAAAAAACATTTCTATTTACTTCAATTCAATATAACCTTGTAAATCACAAAGTGACTTATTTAGACTTTTATTCTCAGATAGTTCAGTCCAATAATATGATTATATAATAGATTTTGTTAGTTGAAAAATACTTATTCAAATCTGAAATGACATTAAATGAAAACTGTCACTTTGTCTTCCTTAACTATGACAGAGAGAATGTAATCTGCTAATCCTAAAGGCAGGTCATTTTGAGAAAAATCATAAGCATAAAACTATCTAAAATTAAAATGTATAGCAGTGAAAGAGACTTGCTATATTGCTTGGTATGTTGGTATACAATGGATTGAAAAAATGGTCTGGAAGATTTCCAAACACAGTACACACACACACACACACACACGCACACAAACACACACACACACAGACACACACACACACACGAATCCTGGTCTAAAAGATTGTTCTGCATTTGATTACAAATTGTATTGGTTAAGTAATTATACTGTGAGTTTTTGAAGGTCAAAGGCATTGTTTCTCTGGCATGTTTTACTTGTACTGTTCTGTATGTATTTAATAATGGTGTAGTACTGGGCTAAATTCTTCACGTGATTCAATTACAGTAAATGATAATGCTCAACTAAGTGAGTCATTAATCACTTGTAATCTATCTCTTGCAGGCATAGGGTTCTTTTTAGGGCATAGACTTTGTAATGATTTAGGTTTAGGAAATAATGTACAAATATATCTAGTGTTAATAATTCATAAAATAATAAAATATTGAACAAGTTTAATCAGATTCAAAATAAATTTATTAGTCAGAAGAATGCAGATTCACATATTTTAATTTGAGAGTGTTAAGTTTATGATATGTTAAATATTTAGACTGAATAATTTTTCACTGACTATGAGAATTTGTAGGTCTATGGAGAAGCCTGTTAGAGATACTCTGCTCTCTGTTATAGCTGTCTTGATGCTATTTTCACTTGCTTGATATATCAACTTATTTATTATTTTCAATTATTATTAATAGCCTATGCCATTTAAGAATATTAGTATTTTTCTTATAAGTCTATGATGTTTAAGGTTTCTGATTTTTCCTTATCTCATTATTTCTCAGTAAGATTTCCAGAAGCATGTAGAAGATGTTTGGAGAATAGAGTAGACAGGATATTTAAGGCCAAGGAAAAGCAAGAGCTGAAGGTACATCTGAGGAAAGTTTTCAGAATAGGACTAGCCAGGTATCAAGGTTTACAACTGTAATCCTAGATACTCAGAAGGCAGAGATCAGAAGACTTGGTTCAAGATCAGTTCAATCCGCATACTCATGAGACCCCTTATCAATCAATAAATAGCTATCCCAGCTGGGTGAGAAGTATAAATAAGAGGATCATGTTCCAGGCTCAGTCAGGCCAAAAAGTTATTAAAAAAATAACAACTTAGAGGTGTGACTCTAGAGATAGAGAACCTGCCTACTTAGTCAGTACAAGTTCCTGAATTCAAATTGCAGAAAAATTAGATAGGTATGTAATTGATAGATGATAAATAGATGATAGATAGGCAGACAGACAAACAGACAGACAGATAGATAGACAGACAGACAGACAGACAGACTAACCAGTAGGTCTCTAATTCAACAATCCAGAAGCCAGTGTAATATACAAATGTAAGAACCTGGAAGGAGTCTCGTATAGAAATCAATTACCAGAGGGTCAGGAAATTTCCCATCAGACAACAATGATTTTAGTTTGGGTCACCACTGAAAGTTAAAACTGCAGCAAAACAGAAAGAGCAAAATCACTGATACATGTGGGTATTTCTCCTGGAGTAATGAAAGCTGTTACTTCTGCAGCATTCACCACCTAGATGCCTCCATATTTACCTAGAGATTACATCAGATACCAGGGGCTAAAAGCTCAGTCCTCACAACACTGCCCACAAAATTATAGTCTCAGATGATAGTTTGGTGTACACACACGTGCCCAGCATAAATGAGTGATTCCCATGATCTCCTCTTTGAGTTCAATTAATTTTCTAGAGGGGATCAGAGAATTCAGGAAAATACTTTATTAATATTTATGGGTTTATTATCCTTTGTAATATGGATAGGGTAAGGTGGGGAGAAAGGAGGATGGAATTTCTATGCCCTCTTTCAGAAATCCTCACAGTTTCAATTACCTTGAACCTTACCTAAATTTAATCCTATAGGATTTTTATAGAGGTTTCATTATTTGAGATGATTGTTTAAATCCTCAACCACTGAAGACACTTAACCTTCAGCATTTCTCCCTTGACTAGCGGTGGAGAAGTAGGACTGAAAGTTCCAGCCGTATAATCATTGGTTAATTCTTTGGGTGACTAACCCTCATCCTAGGGTCCCCAGTCACCATACATATCATTCACATAAGGTGAGACCAAAGGAGGAGACTCTTAGGAGAGGAACAGAAAAGCGCAATGCTTTTGTGCATCTGAGTATACAAAATAATATTTATTGAAATGAATTCCAGGAAATAGAAAAAAGGTTTTTCTTTGTTTTTGCAGTTTATGTATTATTTTCTTCTAAAATATATATTATTGTTATTGTAGAGATGATGTACAGAGGAGTTACAGTTATGTAAGTTGGGTAATGAGTACATTTTTTGTTGAACCATGACAAACCTTTCCTTTCTCTCTTTCAGTTTTTCAATCCCGTCCTCACCCACAAGTTGTATAGTTCATTTTCCACTAGTGAGTACCACTGCTGTATTTATTTACCCTTTGTCTCAACTTTTCTGTCTCCCTCTAACCCTCCCAAAGACAAGCCAAAAAGAAGACAAATGGAAAAATCAACACTGTCTTTGGGAGTTAATTGAAGGCACAGAAATGGAGGGACAAAGGGTACACCAACACAGTAATGGTACTTACTGGACATTATGTTAAACATGAACGCTATAACTTGGGATGGGAGGGGAAAACTAAGAGAAAATGTGGGGACGGATGACATTGTCTGAAAATAAATGTACTCTTTGTTTGACTTAGGTAACTGTTACTCCTCTGTTTTTAGCATTTCAAATAAAAATAATAAAAACAACTGCTATCACACAAAAAGTTCTGTTGATTTCATGAGCCACCTGCGATGCAAAGACCACATATATATTTCTTAACATCACATCTACCATTATTGTGAAATATCCTAAAATGAGAACAAATGGTCTTGACTGAGTCTACTTCATTCAGATTTGAGGTACATGAATGTAGCAGTAAAGGAGGGCCTGGAGAGAACCCCAGACACATTGGAACATGAAGGCAGGCGTTCCAATAGCCAGAGAAGACGTGGGGAATGTAGGAACCACCATTACAAAGCTGCTCACACTCTCCAGGTATGTAAGTGCTTCTAATGGCAGCACCTTATCAACTTTTAACCTGGGAGGATCAAACAGATTAATACAAGACACAGAAAAATCTAAAGCCATATTTGCTGATGAAATCAAGTCTTTGAGTAGCTAATGAAACAAAGTTATTTAACAAGACATTTAACAAAGTTAACACCTATACATTGAGTGTGTGAGTTGTAAAGTATTACAATGTTCATTTTACTCTTTGATTTTACTTCATTATTTTTACTTAATCCTGTTTTATTGTTCAGCCACTTATGAATCTAGTACTGTTATCAGTGCCTTGATATCAAACTTTCTTCTACTTTCAAAATTTAAAAATTGGACTTCTATTTATCCAGATTAATCTAGAGGAAGAAATCATTTAGGACATTGCTTCATTTTTTAGAGAAAAAAAGATCCAATACCCAATGCTCAAATAAAAAAAGGAATAGAAAAGAAAAATGACAGTACTTTGGTTGAGGTTTCCCTCCTTGCTTTTTATCCTCCTGTTAAGAAGAGTGAAAATATAATAGCAAGTTTCTTTCATGATATTTGTATTTCTTTGATATTTCTTCTTTTTTTTCTATCTTAGTAAAAAAAACTTTGGAAACAGAAACCATTACAATCCACATCTCTACTACCTAGGTTAAATCATTTAAAAACCAGTTTGTTCATTTGTTTTCTCTAGGTATTAAGATCTTAGTTCATTAGCATTGTCTGCTTCACAGACTCAAATCTTTCTGTTTATAGCAAGAAGAAAATGAGCCTACTCAAAATTCCCCTCGGGCTAAATATGTTTTTGCTATATTCTTTTGCTTTGCAAAAATGATTAAATGCTAATTAGCTAAATGATTTGAATAATATTAAAGTGATGCTCTTAATTTGTTTTTATATTTACTCAAAAATTGCTGCTAGGGATGGTGGCTCATGCTTGTAATCCCAGCAGGAGAAGTTGAGGCAAGAACACCTTGGTTTCAAGGCTACCCTGGGCTACATAGTGAGTGGGAGTCCAGCCTGAAATATGTAGTGAGACTTTGCCCCCCAAAACTCCAAACAAGCAAGTAATATGCCATTATTTTCACAGTACATTGAAATTTCTGCATTCAAATACATTTTCCCATTTCTTTCTCTCTCATTCTTTCTCTTTCTTTTGTTCCTCTTTCCTACTTAAAAAAATCAATAATAGCTTCTTGTCATTGAAGTATATATTTAATTTTCTCCTACTTACTATTGCTTGCTCTGTACCTTGAAATATTAAAATGTCCTGAATTTCCATTTTCATATAAATAATTTTACAAATTAGTCAATTAAGAAAACAACTGAAAACAGTGGAACTTTTTCACTGCATTTCATTTGGGTAAAAATGTTGTAGAATGGCATATAAGTAGACTTGGGTGGAGGTGGAGTGCTGACCTTATTCTACTGAGTTGTATTGTGTTGACGGCAGTTCTTAGAAACTGCTTTTGTTAATAGCAATGACTCTTCCCTTGCACTCTTAAGTGTAATCTCTTGTACACATCTTGAATCTGAGCTGTACTCTCTTGCTGCATAATTCCTGAGAGGACATGACTGGCCAACAACTCCTGTCTTCTGATAGGAGTTGAATCTTGAATCTACCCTTCTCTTCTCAGGAAGGGAAAGTAGATTTTTTTCTTACAGTGACAAGGCCCCTCCGGGTCACTTCTAAGGTAATGAACCCAGCTACATCTTTGACAACACCCTGAAGTGGACTATTTAATTATGTATACTTTTATCCCTTATTCCTGTTTAGTAACAGGGACAGATTCTCTCTCTCTCTCTCTCTCTCCTTGTCTCTCTCTCTCACACACACATGTTTGATATTTGCCTATTAAGATATTCCTTTTGAGGGCTAAAATAATCAGCTCCACTGTGTTACAAATGTTATCCTGTTTAGCTATCTAACAAATATAAAGACTGCCAAAGCACCCTACCAGTGTAAACCAATTAGGAGAATGAAGACATAGCTTTTGTGTCATAGTCATTTTAATCTTATAATCAAAAATTTAATTTCTTTCCTCCATGTAAATCTCAAAACTTCACTTGGCCTTTTAAGAGTTAATTTTCTTCATTTTAAAAATACCTTATTATGATTTTTCTCTTTTGGACATCTCTAATGAATATATTTGAAACATTTTATCTGTTTAATGACATTCAAAGTAGGATAAAGATAATTTATGTGAAAAGCAATTTTACAGATTTTTTTCAGTTAAGAAATAAAGGAGTATATTATGTTGGAAATGAACATTACAACTTAGTGAGGGGGAGGAGGGCAGAGGTGAGGATAGGGAAGGAAGTAGAAGAAAAGGAGGTCGGGGCTAACACTGATCAAGAAGAAATCTGTTCATTACTTTATTACTTACATAACATATACCCCTCTGTATATCACCTTTACAAGGAAATTTAAATTTAAAATAGTAAAAAAGTGGAATAAAGGAATAGAAATGCAATATATTAGTCTGTCCTTACCTGTGGATGTTCCAAAACCTCCAGTAAATGCCTGAAACCCCAGATAGAATTGTTCCATACTGTTGTTATGTTTTCTCTACATATAGACATATCTATTACAAAGCTTAACTTATAAATTAGGCATAGTAAGAGATTAACAGCAACTACTAATAGAACAATTGCAACAATATGCTATAATAATATGTGAGTGTGGTCTCAAAACCTGATACTATATTCTTCCTTCTTGTAATGATATCAGATGATTCCTACAGAAAACACTACTGTGGCTTATCTTTGACACATCTGAATTGTCAATTTTGGCATGGGTTGTGGTCTAATAACCCTATAAAGTGGGCAGTGGTGGGTAGTCTGGCTAGCATATTCAGGACAGATGAAATTATTTTATTTTCAAGTAGGGTAGAAGACCCAGCATGAGATTGCATGACAGTACTAAGAATGGTGTACTATTTAAAAGTTATTATTTTTTCTTTTTCTTTTGCAGTTTTTTACAAATATTTTTGAACCCTGGTTTGACAGTGGGTAACTGAACCTGAAGAAGGTGAAATCATGGATAATCAAGAACCATTGTACCTTTGAAAGCTCAATCAGACTAAGTAAGTTTCAAGTTCCAGGACAAACTTAGACTGTGATGGAAGAAATTCCCTTCCATTATTACTACACTTCTTTCATATCTCCTTTCCCTCTCTTTCTTTGACATTATATTCTACGTTGTTAAGGTATCTATTGAAATAGCTGACAGCTGGAAAAGGAGAGTGTATTTCTTTTACCACACAGCTTCACCTACTGAAAGAAGCAAGCATTCAAGAAGGTGAGGCAGAAAGGCTGTCATGTTGACAGGCTTAGGGGACAGGGCAGAATGTCAAACTCTCAAACTGTAGGCTTGGCCAAGAAGTTAGTACCAACTGGGTCTTTCAGATACCTTCTCTCATAGTGCTATTCAAGATAATGTCATACTTTGCTTCCACATGCTGACCTAACTCAAGCTCTTGCTAACATAATACTCGGACAAGGTTGACAGAGTGTGTCCTGAAGTTAGCTGCAGAAATTGTAATTCTTACTAATTGACAGAAATTGTAATTCTTACTAATTGATAGTCATTCAGAACCTTAAGAGAAGATAGAATACACATTTGGTTTGCCTTTCATATGGTGTCTTTATTGTTATTATAAAGGTGATGTACGGAGGGGTTACAGTTACATAAGTCAGGTAATGAGTACATTTCTTGTTAGACAATGTCACCTCTTCCCTTGTTTTCTCCCAGGTTTTTCCCTCTTGACGGCACTCTCCATAAATTGTATAGTTCATTTTCAACGTAGTGTCTCGTGAGTATTGCTACTGCATATTTTCACCCTTTGTCCCACCATTTCTGTGCTCCCTTTATCTTTCTCCAAATAGATAAACTTACATACAAGACAAAAGGTACAGTAAACAACAAAGGAGAAAAGAAAAACCAAAAAAACAAAATAACAAAAACCTGTCTTGTTTCTGTTTCTTGGAGTTCATTTCCATAATTTTTTTCTTTTTCTTTTCTTTTTTCTTTTTTTTTTTTTTTGTCATAGGGCCTGAACTGTGGGCCTGGGCTCTGTCCCTGAGCTCTTCAGCTTAAGGTGAACACTCTATCACTTGAGCCATAGTACCACTTCCGGTTTTCTGATAGTTTATTGGAGATAAGAGTCTCAGGGACTTTCCTGTCCTGGATGGCTTTGAACCAGGATCCTCAGATCTCAGCCTCCTGAGTAGCGAGGATTACAGGACACCAGCTCATAAACATAATTTTATATGACCATATGAACATAGCTATTGAGTCTTTGTGATTCTTTCCTAAGAATATCCTCCTTTGGTTTCACTGTGCGAATGTTTAGAGTCCCGTATAATTTATTATGTCCAAATGTATTTTTCTTCTTCCTCCTCCTGCTTATCCCCTTCCTTTACCTCCTCCCCCTCCTCCTCCTCTACCCTCACTCTCCTCATTCTTTTATAGCAACTATTTCTAATCAATTTTGTGCTAAAAACTTTGATGAAGCCCTTTATGACAGGCAGATGAAAGGGCAGCCCTCACTTCTGCTCTGGGGCCCGCGATCCCATCTGAAGTCTCCAAATCAGAAGGTCACACCAAAGATGTGCTTTCCTAGGGAGAGAGAAATGTGGACCACATATCTGGTGGGCCCAGGCAAAGACATTGTAGATATTCAGCTCTGGGTTCCCCTCTCTTCATATTCTATTTGACTACTTTCTCTTTTAAATAAACTGCTCTGCTTTAAATATGTTCCCGCCTTTTCAATTCTTTAATTGGCAGAGAAAATTAACAAGATCCTAGATGATATCAGTAGTCTTGCTGATTTTTTTTAATCCCTGCATATTCTGAAACTGAGATCCTACTAATTTCTAGCTCCTGAGGACCTGTTCTTACAGGTATGAGACACTTTGCCCATTAAACTTAATTTTTCACAATTTTCTGCAGAATTTGTATCTATGGCCAATTTTAAATATATAGTCTATATAAATACCCTCTCAGTTATTATGACTATAAAGAATTATATTTGCTTTAAAATATTTTTAAATTAAATGTATTCTGAGTGAAGCAAGTTAAGACACTTTCTTAGATATGGGGCAGTATAGTATTTTTATAAAAATAATTTGACAATTGATCTTTGGTTTTATTTTGAGGATTATATTGGTTTTGGAAATAATGATGAAGGTTTTAGACTTACTTTATTGTAATTAGGCATTTGCACAGAAACCACAGGGGAATTTTATTATCTGGAATAAAAAAGGCAAAATGGAAAGCTTTCTGTAATATATAATAACAGATTAAGCAAATAAATTGTTGTTTATAACCTGCATTCTTCGTATTTTATTTCTGTTTCCAGTAAAGAATTGTGAAGACTACTTCAATTACAGACGCAATAAAACTTGTTTATATATTTATGTAGACATAAATTATTTCATTTTATTTATAGACTCCTACATAGATATATTTCTACTATGTAGAATCAACAACTACTTTCTAGAATGTGAAAGTGATTAATTTATGTCCTCTTCAATCTTATTATCATTATTTTTCTGCAGAGATTAATTTCAGTGCTGAGGATAAAACTCAGGGCTTCCCAAATCCTAGGCAGTGCTCTCCTACTGAGCCATACTCAAAGACCCTTGCTGTGGAGATCTTAAGAATTTTTAGCATTATTCTCTTGAAGAAAAAATTGAACTGGACAAAGTCATAATGGTAATCCAGTGAAGAAGACATTATTCAAATCGTTTAAATAGGAATACAGGTGGACCCATTGCAACAATGAGATGTACAAGTCATTATGTCGAAAAACGAACTTTACAACTTTGGCAGGGAAGAGGGGAGGGAGTGGGGCGGGGGAGATGAGAAGGGATGGGAAGAGGAAACAAAGGATGAGGCAACAATGCTTGATAAGAAATGTACTCATGGGGCTGGGAAGGTGGCTCAGTGGTAGAGCGCTTGCCTTGCATGCACGAGGCCCTGGGTTCAATTCCTCAGCACCACATAATCAAAAAGAAAAAAGCCGGAAGTGGCGCTGTGGCTCAAGTGGTAGAGCACTAACCTTGAGCTGAAGAACTGAGGGACAGCGCCCAGGCCCAGAGTTCAGGCCCCACAACTGGACCCCCCCAAAAAAAAGAAAAAAAAAGAAATGTACTCATTACCTTGCTCATGTAATTGTAACCCCTCTGTATGGTATTTTAATAATTAAAAAAAAGAATGCTGGAATATGTGAGAAAAACTAGGACTAAATCTGAAGTCACTACAGAGGGCACTGGAGTACTTAAGCTTCGGAGATGCTGCTAAAGGAACACTAGAAAGTGTTAGGGAAGCAGCCAGGTAGAGGGCTGAATCAGTGACCAAGAGTATGTACCAATCTTATTAAATTATTTCTTGAATATTCTAACGTATCTCTTTAGAACTATGCTGAGTTGGCTATTGATACTTAGGCTTATTGAAGAACTTAGATTCTTGTCTCCCACAGGGACCAAAAGTAAGGCATTATTTTCCTAGATGATTATTATCTAAGAGTGATGACTTCCAGGTCCTTGAAAAAATATTTCTGGTTCTGCACTTGGCAAAAGGTTTTCCTTACAAACCACACAAAGAGGCAGAGACTGCATTGACAATTGGACATTTTCTAAAGAAAATGCTCTTAGAAAAGGAAGATTATGGCCCCAAGTCAGGATGACCACCTGAAGTATAGTCAAACGGAGGGGGAATGATGGTTGTTGTCTTTTTTCTTGTATTTCTTTTTTCTCTTTTCTTTTGTTAGAACTCCTTTCTTATAAACCTGAAGTTAATCATTATGCAGATAATACTTTTCTATTAAAGAGAACATGGATCGTATGTTGATCTTCTAACATTTCTTCTTTCTCTGTTAGACTAAATGATGTGAAATAAAATATAATAGAGTGATAATTAGTGATAACACAAATAGGAAAGTCACTTTATGTGCTTTTTGAAATGACTCTTTTCTTTTAGCTCACTCTTATAGTTAAGATTTTGATGTATAAATTAGAAAAGGTATTTTTTATCCTTTCTGCTTCATTTTTATCAATCAACTGGATATATTTTTCAGTGAGGCACTGATGTAAGAACATTCAGTTTCCTGTTATTATCCTCCACAGATTGATTTAGCTAAGATGCAAATCTCTACATGCTCTGAGCTCTTTAGCTTCTTCTTTCCACCATCTAGTTTATAGTATATTTATTCAGTACCTTTGTCTTTGCCAGGATAAGTACATGGAATCTGCTCCATTTTTAAGGTGAGAAAACATTTTCAATGCCTTGAATTGACATTTCTTAAATTTACTTTATACATGGAAGGGGAGAAGAAAAATATTTCATTCATTCCTAGAGTAAGTCAGTTCACTGATTAAGCTTACTCTAATAAAAGAAATTATCAAAGGAAAACATATTAATCTACTTAAAGCAAGTTTTATGGGATATAGGAACTCTCATAAAGAAATGAAGACCAAAAGAAACAGAATAATGTGTATATTTTTATGTTCATTTTGATGAAATTGTTGTGAATTGTATAATTGAACGAAAGGGCATTGGTCCTTAGCAGCTAGCTATGATTGAAGAGGGGATGCAATTGAACCTCAAGTGGAGGAGGAGAATACAAAGTTGTTAAGAAAAATTCCATAATTAAAACCTCACAGTTACGTAACCTCTGTTTGGTAGCTGGAGCTAAGACTAGGAATTTCTCACAGACAATCTCAGTAAGTACTCAAACCAAAAGCTTACGTGTTCTCACCAGAGACACAGTCTACTTTCAGTTTATTAAAAGTGTGTTGATAACAGGCACTTCACACTAGTTTTGCTTCCACTAATTAACTACAAACTGGAGAAAAGCTTCTCTGCTTCCATTTTGTATTTGTCATTGTTCTAAGCCATACTCTCTATAGTCATTTAGTGATCGCCTTGGGTTCCAGTAGGGACAAGATAGATTGATAGTATCTTTATAGTAAAGACCGCCCTAAGGAACAGCAGAACCTTGCAGGACAGATCACCTCCAAAGGAATATATTATTTAAAATGTCCAACTTCCACCTGGAAGCAGTAGAAATCATCTCATGGGATGCTTCCCATGATGAACTATGCATACCTTTGTTCCCTGCCTCTAATTCTTCCTCTATTTAAATGCAATGATCATGTCCATACTCTAAAGATTGCTGACGTTGAACTTAAATGCTATTTTTTCCCCTTGACATCATGCCATGGAATCTACTTTCTCTGTTGTATTTCTTTCCTAACATCACTTTCATCACATTTCATCTTGCCTGGATTCTTGGTGGGCCTTTGTAATAACTTTCTAGTAATTGTGTAATAATAAATTTTAGCAGAGAAATTTTAGCAGGTCTACTGTGGAGACTCTTCCCTTAACCTGTTCCTTTTTCTGGCGATGGATTGAGAACTTCTCCCTTGAACATATTAGAATCAATTTCACAGGATGGGCAGCTAAACTTTATGATTTGGTCTAGGAGAGAATATTTGAGAAGAAGGTAATTTCTTAAATATTAAGAGGCCATATTTTGGTATAATTGTACCAAGTATACTTCACACATTTAAGAGAGTTTTAGCAGGTATCATTTTTTTTGAAGCTTAAAGTACTTAAAGTGACTTTGATGGATTTTTGTTTTCTTGTTGTTTTCATTCAGCATTTTTGTAATGCCTTTTTGAAAATTCAAAGACTTGAGTACAGATGTTAGAGATCCATTGAAGGATTTTTTGAAGATGTTGGTGAGTCAAAACTGTAAAAGCTTTAAAAAATTTGCAATATTGGAAATAACAATGGTATTGGGATAGAGCGTTCTGGAGCAAGCCACTTTGATATAAAATTATTTTGACTGAAAACATGAAAGTTCCTGAAGTCCCTTTGTTACCAGTAGAGGAGGCTAGAGATGTCTCACAGATAGAAAGAACAGACTGAAACCTTTACCCTGTGTTTACAGATTTTTGTCACCATAAAAAAGAATACAGAATTATAAAAGGTAAGGAATTGGGAAGAACTTTTATGATAGAGTGAAAGTACAAACTCCTAAGTGGAAGCAAGTTTCTCAGATAGTCATATTTCCTGGATTTTGAATAACTTTTTTTGTGTTTAAACATTAATGGACAAGGGATTACTTGGGAATTAAATCTTGGTGAGAATCCCATGAATTGGTTTAATTTCCATCAAATGGAGTTATTACTCCCTTTTGTCTGTTCTTATATGAAGGTTTGAGTGTGTTATGGTATCAGACATATGGTCATAACAACCATTTCTGCCAGGATAATTATATGGAGATACTTTTAGAATGTTGTAGTGGTGGCACCATGGAGAATGATTTTAAAATTGACAAAAAAATGCCAGGGGACCATTTAGTACACTAGAGGATAAAGATGGATATAGAGTATGATAATGGAAGGCATATGGATATACAGGGACTATTTGGGGTTCATTTCATCTAACATCAACTTATCTGATGGATTCTGATTCTGCTTGTCTCAGCCATATACTAGTTATTGCAAATAAGGGAAACCATGGGACCTTTTGTTTCTTTGGGCCTGGTTTACTTCACTTAATAGAATTTTTTTCCAAGTCTTTCCATTTCTTAACAAATGGGACAATGTCATTCCCCCAAGCTAAGGAATAAAATGTTTTTTCTTTCTTGTTATTGTTTCTAACATACTTATAAGATATTTCTTTGTTGCTTTGTATGTCCCTTCCCCACTATATAACCCGTTGTCACTGTATTTGATGTAGGTATAATTTGTGAAGAGGGAGGACCCAATGCAACAATGAGATGTTCAAGATGTTATGTCGAAAAACAAACTTTACAACTTTGGTGCGGGGGGGGGAGTTAGGGTGATGTTTAGGGGGAGGTTGAGGGTTAGTGTGAGGGTTAGGGTTAGGGTTAGGGTGGGGGGGGGGGTGGGGGTTGGGGTGGATTAGGGTGGGGAGAGATGGGAAGGCATGGGAAGGGGAAACAAAGGAGAAGGCAACAATGCTTGATAACAAATGTACTTAATATCTTGCCCATGTAATTGTAACCCCTCTGTACGGTATTTTCACAATAAAAAAATCAAATAAAAAGGGACTAATTGGAGAAAAGCTAAATAGTAATTAGAAGGTGACAAGAGATGAGAAGATTATTATAACTTATTTTTTTGTGGATGGTGAAGCAAGGCAATGAAATAGAGAACAAAAATTAGAGAAAATTTAGATGAAGAAGATGATATATGAATCGTGGATTCTTCTCAAACATTTTTGTGTTTAATGGGCATGAATATGAATGATTAAAGAATGTGGTTATATAAAATAAAAGAGAAAGGTTAGCTATTGTTATGGTAACAGCTTCTCAGATCTAGCCATTGCAATTCCTGCCCTCTTTTCTTAAATGTGTGGGAGACCAATATCAATATTATATAACCCACTGGAGTAAATTATATTAGGGAAACCTTCATTTTACACTCATTTGTTCTCTTCTAAATCATGTAAGAAAAGTAAGAGTAGATGGGTATATATGTATATATAGATGGATATGTGCATATATGAAATATACTTTCATATATAATTGATGCATATTATAAAATGCAATGATCACTTTAGTAACATTTAATGAATATGTGATCTCTTGCAAGGTTGGACAACAAATTAAGTACCTAGTATTTCTTTTAAAATAAGAGGAAGAAGAGTATGATTGACAGCTGTGTCATCACAGCTGTGGTACAGTGTTTCTCTGTTATCATTGAAAAGAAGTACTAGGGAACTGTGCAATTGAAAATTGAGTTCCTTTAAGCTAATTGGGATGGAAAATGAAGCAAGTTAATGTCTTCTTTTCCCCAGATAATTTTAATTGGCAATTATAGTAAAAAGGAAATTGAATATTTTTAATATATGTTGTGAGACAAGTTCTGGACTATAGCCAGAAGACTTCTAAGAATAAAAAAAAATTTAAATTTCTTTTTTTAAGACTTGAGAAAGTTGCTATTTCTACTTATCATAAAGAACGTGTTACAGTTTGAATATGAATGTCCCTTGTAGTCTAGTGTAATGGAGCTTTTTTTTTTCTTTTTGCCAGCTGCTGGGCTACTGGGAATTGATTTGTTCAGAGGTTTCTGACCTAATCAGTGGAGTGGATTCAATCCCTTCATTATATGATGACCTCATTGGGAAGTGATGGAAAGCAGGAGAGGCTACTTGGAGGAAGTAGGTGTGCTCTTGAAAGATGTACCGTTTAATTTCCCTTTCTCTTCCCTTTGCTTCCTGGCTTCCATGAGGTAAGAAGCTTTCCTCTGTCCCATCTTTCTTCTGTGATGTATTGCCTCACCAGAAGCCTAGAAGCTGGAAGTGAAATGACTATGGACAAAACCCACTGAAAATCTGAACCAAATACATTTTTATTCCTTTAAGTTGATTGTGTCAGGTATTTTGTCTCAGTGATATGAAAGTCTACCTAAGACAGCACTTCAGCACATGGTGTAGTGTTATTTTCTTTCTCATATTCATAAAATTAGATCTGTGGATTCTGTATTTTCTATGCAAGTCAGAGGCCTCTATAAGAGAAGACAGATTAAGAAGAGTAAAACACACATCTTTACTTTTCATAAATTTTATACAACATAAGGACTTTCATAGGGAAATAACATAAAGAAATGAGTAAAGCAGTATAATCTTGTGCAATATTAGATAAAGAAAAAGATAATAATGAAGAAGTATGACTGGATAAAATATGGACTAAAAGTGAGATACTAGAAGAAAAATGACATGTTTGTATTCTTTTATGTGACTCATCATCTTCAGACATAGCATCATTCTTTTCCTTTTATAGTGGGGATGGCATGTCTCGCTTGAGGTCATATGCTCTGCTGCTAGGGAAGGTCTTGTTTCTGAAAAGAATGGCAAGAGAATGCTGGAGCGAGATCTTTCCACTTCTATGAGCTTTTCAAATTCCCTCAGCACTGTCAGTAACAGTCTTAAAATAGTCTTTTAAAATATTCTTTTAGGAACAATGAGCTAAAGTATATAATAATAAATCCAATAAAAATCCAAGTTTATAATAACATCCATATGACTATATATTGGATATTTGGAAATTACCTCACACTTTGCTACCTTACAGGCAGAGACAGAATCTAGAGAAGATAAATGACAGCTATGTGGTGGTGAAGAATCTAAAGGAGAGATACACCTAACTGAAAGGGCAGAGATCTAGATGAGGCTGGGAAAAGATGTGAGTTGGATTTGAGTCTTCCGGGCACATGGGGATATAAGAGAATATTGCTTCTGTGGATTTCTACATGCTATTAATAATGTTTAATAAGGTGATGGGAGGTGATGTTGGGCAGGTAGGCAAGGACAATAACATAAGCCATAAAATAAACAGTTTAAATTTTATCCTGAAAGCCAATGAAGTCATTGCGTATTTTTAAAAAATTGCCATTATTTGTACAAAGGAATTTCCATTCAATAAAATACCATAGGAATACAGTAAGTGTTGGTCAAGGGGGTGAACATGATAGTTTGAGTTTAGAAAGTCTGCTTGGGAACAGAACAGAGAATGGAAAGGAATGGTATAGAAGAAGATTAAGGAAAGGAGACTGACCAACTAATTGAGAGAATTATAATAACCCATATGACTTAGATCAGTGACTGATTTAATCAAGAAGGGACATAGCTAGATTTATTTAGACATGGGACCCTAGGGACTGATTATGGTGAGAGAATTAATGAGAGAGTTTAGATGTAACTGCTTTAATCTAAGATGTGCACAATGGCACTCTGTATTGACAGTGAGTATAGGGAAAGTTGAGCAGATTGCATAACATGTTGATCTCTGTCACTGTAACTACTTTCCTTTGCATTGTTTATGTTCAGTCTTGGATGATAATTATTGACATCTCATGATTGCAACAATGAGAAAAGGAAATTAATTTGGAATTTTTATGAGAACTAAACATGAATTTATGTGTGGAAAGTATGGAAATAGCTGTAGTAACAAAGGTATTATGCTATTTTGTTGTATGCTATTTTGTTTTTAGTGCTACAATTACTAGTACAGGGGATGATCAAATGAAAGGAAGTGTTATAATGAGAAGCTCAGCAGATTAAACTAGTTTGGTTTAATTAATTTGGAGAAACAAAAATTATTTTTAGTTACAATTTTAAGGTCTTTGTGCATCTCAATATTTTAGTAATATACTAAATATCTTTTGGCCATTAATGTTGATTTCTAAGTGGTGGAAAATTGAATAAACCTTAAAATTAATGTAAAGGTACAGATATTTAGGTAAAAAGAAAAACAACACAATTGGAAAAGTGTATGAATGATTATAGATTGTACAGTGGATGTAGTGCAAATCCTAACATAATTAGTACTTAGAATTCTTTAAAATGTGCATATTCAAGTTATGAGAATAAGCTATTTTGTTATACTTGGAATCAATCAATTCTGTCTAATAATCTTCTTTAATGTTATGAATACAAAAATACATATCTTCTCTAAATATGGTCATGTTTACTTTTAATTTTGGACCTAGTATATCTCTTTTTCTCTTATAACCGTACTGCTTTAGTAACTGAAATATTCTTCATTAATTTTTGAAAAAATATCATGTTATATTTTAAAAGTTAATCAGTTTGTACTTATGATTGCTGAGGTCAATTTGAGAATAAGAAAATTAGCTACAGTCACAATGAAAACTTTCACGAGAGCTGTGCAAATATGAAGCCTAATGATATGTCAGTATGCTCTTATAACAAGCCAGAACAAATGCCTTTACAGCAATGAGATATTGGAATGAACTAATTATCCAGATGCAGGTTGATGTGTTAGATTTGATGTATTGTGGTCTTTTCTATTTGTTCCAATTTGCTTCCTAGGTAACCGTTGCTACATCACTAGCCTGGTGCAGTCTGGCTCTTACCCTTTCCTTTTAGTTTGAGATATTCTTTGGTGAAATGCAATTTTATTTACCAGAATGTAGTTGGATTTTTGTAAACAACAATTCAATATAATCATATGAATTTTTAAATAATATTCTCTGTTGTTCTGCAGAAAAAGTATTTTTACATTTGAATCCTTGAATATTCAGTTACTTTCTTAAAATAATTTCCTAATACCTTTGCACATTTTAGAGGACTGTAATACCTTAGAGTTCTGACATAATATCAAATATCTGGTTCCAAATTTCACCTTCAGAAAATTGACAAGGAAAAAAGCCATGAAGAATATGAAATTTATTGAAAATAATAACCTATACCATATTTTCTTACTATAATAGTACATCATTGCATAATTTTTCATATTAACTTTTCTTCTTTCATGTATTCCAAAGATAAATAAAGATAGTTATTATGTATTTTTGTCCGCTGAGGAGAATCTGGACCTTGGAGACAGATAGTCTGTGTATGAGTCCTGTTACTGCCATATGTTACTTGGTCCCTGGGTAAGTTACCCAAATGTGTGTGTGTGTGTGTGTGCGTGCGTGCGCGCGCGCGCACGCACATGTGTTATTATTGGAGGTTGAACTCAGAGTCTTGTGTTTAAATGCTTTATCATTGAAACTGTATTCCAGGTCTTTTGCTTTTAGTTTGCTTTCAGTTATGATCTTACACTTTTGCTTGTGTTAGCCTTAGACTAAGATTCAACTTTCTATTTCTGTCTCTTGAGTACCTGAAATTGCAAACTTATGTAACTATGCCTCATTTGCATTATTTAGGATGTACAACAAAATAAATATCTTTGTGACAGCTTCTAGTACAACATAAGAACTAAGCATATACTATGTGAGGTCTAGCTTTATTTTTGTTGATAACAGAAAACATTATATTTATCTAGTAAACTTCATCATTTCATATTTATGTTTTTACTTAATTTCTTACCTGCATATAAACTATTTAAAATGATATTTCTGTACATAGGAAAGTGAAAAATATACCATAAATATTTATTATGGAGGAGTTTGAAGATTGTTGATGAAAAGAAATAATAAATGTTTCAGGAGAGGAATCTGATTTGATCATTACATGCTATATACATGTATAGAATTATCACACTGGATCTCTCTTAAGTATGCAAATTATTTTGGTTAATTAAAAAAACACAAGAAAGAAAGAAGGAAACTGGGAAATCGCTCAAATATTTAGAACAATGGAAAATTCAGTTTCCCTTTTGAGCTCTTACATGAAACTCAGAAATACTATTCCATGAAATAGCTGAAAGGCAGTATAATAAAGTAATGTGGTGCATGAAGTATTCAAATTTGAGATGATATTTATTTGTTGGAAAAGAAATGAAGTAATGAATCTGAGCATTTTTATTACCATTACTAAAAGTAAAACATGTGCTATGTGATAAGAGAAATAAAACATTCATGGCTGCCTATGCTTGCATGATTGAAAGAGAAATGACTTTAACTCTAGATCAAATGTGAAGGGAATTTCAATTCTCTGTAACTCAAGAAGAAAACTCCTTTTCCACTGACTCAAAAACTCTTGACAGGAAACTATCAAAAGACTGCATTTTTTCACAGTAATTGAACAGCTATGTAATTTCAGTTTTACCCTATAAGGACACCAGTGAACCCTGGTGATAGAATGGAAAAAAAATGAAACTGTGTAAGCTTTACTTGTATTCATTTTCTCCTTCCACAGACAATTATATATAAGACATTTGTATATTGCTATGGAGAAAATGAAATATTAAATTTTAATCTATTCGATATAGTATCATATACAAAATAGTCTAACTTCATTAAAGCCTATGACAAATAGAAACATGTAGGCTTTACATAACAAAATTCTTGTGCTCGTTGGAAAGTATAGGAGAAACATCCATTAATTATGTAATATTTGTTAGACTTTGGTGATTAAGCCTAGAGAATAAGTGTACCCCAACACACAGCATCTTGGCAGAGATGAGAAGGTTACACTGACCTTCTCCTTCCATTCTCTCCTGAAGCAGGCCACAAAAGAATCTCTGACTTTCTTCTAAAGTACAGCATAAATGCCCTCTCTCTATCCAGAGGAAAGTAAGAGCCTTACCCTTAAAGACACAAGTGTCAAGAGGAAATTAAAAAAAAGGGGGGCACTGCTTTTTTCCAGTTTTCCAGTATCAGGACACAGATACCTGCCCTCCAGTTTCCCCTATTTTGTTGACTCTACATTTCTATGACATCTCAGCTAACATTAAAATTTGTGTCTTTTATCTTGGTAATTTCTTTTTTTAAACCCAGTAGATTTGAAAGGAAATCTTTTTCACCCTTACCAGAATATAGTCCTACATTTTGATTTTTTTTCTACAATGTAATGTTTTAAATAGAATTGGTGGTGCAATCCTGTAACCCCTGCACCGAAGAGGAAGAAAGTGTGCAAGCTCACCCTTAGTTCCAAGTCAGCCTGGGATGCTTAGTGAGACCTAATCACAACCATACAGAGCCAAACCAAGTCAAATCAAACCAAAGCCAAGTGAAATGAAAACAAAAAACCCAGAAACAAATGCTTCCCAATGTATATGATCTTTAAATGTATGCATTATCCTGCCCATATAATTGTAACCCCTCTGTACAGTATCTTCACAAATAAAATAAAATAAAAAAATAAAAAAAATGAAAATATCATTCTTTCCTATTCATAGGTTGTCTCTTTATTATGGTAAAACATTTTTTTTCTGTCCAGAAGCCTGTGCAATACTACTATCCCATCTTTCAATCTTGCTCTTACTTCCTAAGTAAACCAACAATGTAGAACCATTTTTGTATTTGTGTTAGTTTTTGTAATTTTATATTTGTGTAGTTGTGTTAGTCTTTTCTGTGTGTGTCAGGACCTTTAAGTAGGGTTTGCAATTCTGCTTTAGTAATATAGCTTTAGCATTTATTTCAGAAGTTTTTCTAGTTGTGTTAAATTTTTATGGTTGTGTCTTTATGGAGTTGGATTAATCTTCCTATTCTGTGTATCAGATTCTGTTAAGTATGTTCTGTAATGCCGGTTTAGTGGTCATGAATTCTATTTTGTTGTTCATTATGGAAATTTTTAATTAATTGATTAATTTTAGTTTTTCTTTTTAGTTGTGGGGCTTGAACTCAGGTCCTGGGTACTGTCCCTGAGCTCTTTTGCTCAAGGCTAGCACTCTACAACTTTGAGCCACAGTGCCAATGCTTGTTTTCTGGTGGTTGATTGGAGGTAAGAATCTCATGGACTTTCCTGCCATTTCCTGGCTTTGAACTGTGATCCTTAGATCTCAGCCTCCTGAGTAGCTACATTTACAAGTCTAAGCTACCAGTGCTTGGCTTTTTCTTTATTTATAAAGGATAACGAAAGGATATAGTAGTCTAGGTAGGCATTTATCTTCTTTTAAGGCCTGAAATAAATTATCTCATGTCCTCATTGTTTTTAGAGTTTCTGTTGAATAATTTGATGATAATCTGATGGGCTGTTTTTATATGTGAATTGGCAATTGATTGTGTGTGTGTGTGTGTGTGTGTGTGTGTGTGTGCAGCTATTATTATTTTCTTATTCTATTTACTTATAATTATCACTGAAAATATACTGAGAATTAATTCTTTTCTGTCTTGACAGTTTTGTGTCCTAAAATTTTCAAAGATATTGAGGATCATCTATTTCACAATATTTGTTATATTATCTGTAATTATCTTGACTATGATCTATATATCTTTAGCTCAATTTCGTCTTACTTTTTAAAATTCCAATTATTCATAGGTTTGGCTTTTTCTTGGTCTTTTTCTAGAAGTCTTAGATATTTTTTCTTGATTTTGTTTCCTATTTCTTGGAGTTCACTTAGAAAAATATCATTTTATATGATCACATAACTATTGAGCCTTTGTGATCCTTTCCTAAAAATATTCTCCATTGATTTCATTGTATGAATGTTTCAGAGTCCTGTTTAATTTATTATGTCCAAGTGTAATTTTTTTTTGGTATTTTACCATCTTTTGTGTCTACTTGTAGATTTATAGGCACATTCTAATTACTATAAATGAGAGAAACACATAATCTGTGTTTCTCTGAGTCTGTCTTACTTTGTTTAATATAATTTTTCCCAAGTCTTTTCATTTCCTTAGGAACTGGATAATATCATTCCTTCTAATAGATGCATAGAATTCCATTGTTCATATCTCCCATATTTATTTTTTTGGGGCCTGAACTCTGGGCCTGGGCGCTGTCCCTCAGCTCTTCAGCTCAAGGCTAGCACTCTACCACTTGAGCCACAGTGCCACTTCTGGCTATTCTTTTCTGCTTATGTGGTGCTGAGGAATTGAACCCAGGGCCTCATGCCTGTAAGGCAAGTGCTCTACCACTGAGCCACCTTCCCAGCCCACATATCCCATATTTTCTCTATCCATTTGCCCACTGAGGGGCATCTAAGTTGATTCCATATCTTAACTATGATAAACAATACTGCAATGAACATGTTCATGCTGGTAGCTTTAGTGTGGCCTGGTTTGTGGTCAATTGGATAAATGCTTCAGAGTAGAATTGCTACATCACAGGGAAGCTCTGTGTTTACTGTTTTCAAGAGCCTCCATGCTGCTATCCAGAGTGGTTGAACAAGTTTACATTCCAACCAACCCTTTTGGCCACATCCACACCAGCATTTGTTCTTGTTAGTTTTCTTGATAATGGTCATTCTAACTGGGGTGATGTAGAATTTAATGTTTTGATTTGCACTTCTTTTATGGCCAGAGATGTCGAGCATTTCTTCATGTGTCTCTTTATCTTTTTATGATGGTTTTCATTTCTGCTACTTTGTCTTCAAACCCTATTATTCTGACTACAATTTGATACAATATATCAGGGAGGATTTCACCTGAGTATTTTGACTTATTGATCTTTACATTTCCATAATTTATTTGATTTTTAAATTGAACTTTACCATCTCCCTTGCCTTCTAGCATTTGTTTGAATTGATACTGTCATTCATATTTTATCTTTTTTATTTTCTTTAATCATTTTTAAAAATTCTTTGGCTTCCATTTGGCTATAATTAGTGGCTGAGAATGGGTCAGTTGTCTGTTCCAGCACTGTTTTTACTTTAGAGGCTTCTCTCTGGCTGCAAGGAACCATGTACTGAATATGTTCCATGTATTTCATCATCCCTCACTTTTTTCTTCAGGGTCTGGAAGCACCCAACCTAAGGTTATCCCCCAAATATATTAGAAAGGTAGGAGCAAACAGTATCCTGACAGTTACAACACTAGAAAAAACAGGATATTAAGTACTCTGACATTTAGAGTCAGTGCCTCACCCAACAGATTACCATTTTGTGGGAGAAGGGAACCTGATTGAAATCTCATGAAATTGGATTCCAGATGCAGAGTTTTCATTCCTGTATGGCAGTCTATTCATATAGCCAGTGTCCTCAGTTCTTTCAGACCATTCTGGACAGTCCACGGGAAAGAAAATTGGATAAAACATAATTTCTCAGTCGTTTAAATAGGGATACAGGTGGACCCATTGCAACAATGAGAAGTACAAGTCGTTATGTCGAAAACGAACTTTACAACTTTGGGGGGGCGGGGAGGATTGGGTGCGGGAGTGGGGGGGAGGATGGGAGGGGATGGGAAGGGGAAACAAAAGAGGAGGCTACAATGCTTGATAAGAAATGTACTCATTACCTTGCCCATGTAATTGTAACCCCTCTGTACAGTATTTTCACAATAAAAAAAATAAAAATTAAAAAAAAAACATGGTTTCTCTGAAAACACACTTCTTAGTCCTATCAGGAAGCAAAAACATGTTGCTGAGTGGCTCTTCTTGAAGCACAAGTACCCACTCCACCTCTGTATGGTTGCTCTGTTTCTTTAGTGATCCTCATGAAATGCAACTTTCTACTCACCAGAAAGGGTGGGGCAATTGCCCTTCACTGTCAGAGCTCTTAGATGTTTAAACAGAAGGCCTGTATCAGACTTTCTATCTCTATGACTCACTTGTGCATACTCCCATAGTAAGGCAGGGCAATTTCATCTGAGCAGTGAGTGTTCTTTGATTTCTACTCTCAGAGTACCTCATTCTCAAACAGGGCTTCATTTCAAGATATCACCTTTGAGTAGTTCTTAGAGATAAGGGGAGTGGCAAAATATCTTTATATAAAGATAACCTGTTATGAAGGAGCAATCATCATCATGCCAGGTTTAAGGCTTGTGGAAACTATGTTTTTTTTTTCCTGTGACTAAAGTTGCTAGCCTGTCAAGATGGCTGTTTGGCTTATCTTTTTTAAAAATTTTTTTTTTATGTTTGGCTTATCTTGTGGTTATATCTTTGGTTCCCTCCACTACAGTGAACTGAGATTGGAGCTACACAGTGTTTTCTATTTTGCCTTTTCTATTTGCTTTTCATTTTGTCTCTCCAACTCTCTTTTTAATTCTGTCAAGATTTCAATTTTTCTCCACTCTTCTTGAGAATAGTCTCTCCTTTGCTATCCTAATTCATGGAGTCAAGAGGAAGTTATCTCTAACTTTCCATTTCACCAGTCTATTATAAATCATGCACTTATGACTATGAACGTATTTTTGTATGAAAACATGTTTTCATTTCTTTTGGGGTGTAATGTTAAACACAAAGGTAAGATGGTATTTACTATTTCAAAGAGCTAACTCCCCCCCCTCCCGCCCCACACACAAACTGGCTGCACGTTTGCCTATTAGCAGTAGAGAAAATTGTAATTTCTTAATTTTCTCATCAATGTTTGCTAATACATGTTTTTTGATAGTCATTTTCATGTGTATAAGGTGGTATTTCTATATGATTTTAACTTTTGATTATTTTACTTTACATGTACTTTTTGGTCACTTGTATACCTTTTTGGATATCTGTCTATGGATGTTTAGTTCTTTAACTGAACACTCAGCCAAAGATCTGTGGGTATATAGAAAAATGCTCAAAATTTGAGAAAAGTGCATAGAAGAAGATGATCTTTGCATAGTGAGAGTTCAGAAGCAGGAAATACATAGAAGAAACTCACTTGGATAAACATCTTCAGAAAAAGTCACAATAGAAGATACTGTCCAAAATGTTTGAGCTGCATACTGCCTTGTGTGAAGCATTAAATACAGTCATCTGGGAGAGCAGGGCTCTGAGAGACATGCATCAAGGGTAGAAAAGGCTCAGATCCTTATAGCTACTGGTGAGTGCAAAAAATTACATGTCAACACCTAGAGAAGACTCCAAATATTCAGCTTTTGATTGATTTTGTAGGTAGTTAAGAAGGCAGTATAAATCTGCTTATATTCTGAGATTTTTTTTTGTTTGCTGGCTGTTTGTCATCTTCTATCCTTGAAATTCACAAATATATCCTATACTAGTATCAAGTAATCAGCTTACTAGCATGTTGTTGCTTAAAAATATAAAATTTATGAATTTGGAATTGATCAACACATTGAATATAGAACTTAAAAACATGAGTCCTATGCTTCTTATACAATAATCTTAGTGAGAAGGATGGGCGAAGAACTGAATTTCTCTGCTGGTTGGATAATAACAAAAAGGACAAAACCTCTCTAGGGGATGCAAACTGTGGGACATTATGTTACCTCATCCTAAGATGCTTCAATAATAAAAATAGTTAATGATGCATTTAGCATTTCTGCCTTCCACATTGCTTTCCTATGTTCTCATCTAGTGGGTGACCTAAGGCTTCCAGTGAGAAGTATCAGGGTTGAGGTTAGAACTCAGGGAGTCTCATTCCAGTCTTTACACTCAAAACACAGAACCACATATTCTTTGTCAGGGAAGACAACAAAGAAATAAAAATGTTAAGTTTCCAGTGCCTTTCTCTTGACCTAAGTAAAAGTGGCCACTTTATATCTGCTAACACAGATATTTTGTGAAAGAATTGTCTACCTCAAAGCTAACCACTAGAGATTGGAAGGAAGAGCAAATGATTTTTCTTTGCCCTAAAAAATCACTACACAATGTTTTTTTTCTGATTTAAAAAATTATTTAAATGTTTCCACTTTACAATTAACAGGTACTTTCCCACTTTTAAGTAACAGGATTTGGTAGGTGGACAGAGAAAGAGAAGGAAAGAGAAAGAGAAGAAGAAGCCAGTTAGGTCTGGAGCAATTTTTCTAGTATGTGGAAAAAAATTCCTCTACTCTTTGTATGAGGAATATCTGTTATCACGGAGGGTTTTCTTAATAGCTATTAGAGAAACAATAACTTTACTTAGGTGTGTAAAATGAATACTAATGATAGCCCTCAATAAAAGTAACAAAAGCCACTTATCATCCATGGATGATTACCTTATGTGTAACAACTATGATGAAAATCATTAGTATCTGTTAATTTATTACTATAGGTTTTATTTGATTACAACACTAAATTATGTTCAAATATGCTCAGGTTCTTTGGTTCTACATCTGAAATTTTAAGCTTGAATTGGATATTCTACTCTTTATGACTTCTTTCTCATGAGGATAATAATCTAGGTCAAGGTTAATTGAATAGTTTGATTCTTCTATTATCCTTCTGTAAAATAAACACTGTTCATTTTGAAGACTAAGCAGAATCATTCAAGTGCATAGCAAGTTGGCAAGGTCATAGCAAACACTATAAGTGTTCATTTGTGGTGTGTGTGTGTGTGTGTGTGTGTGTAGCACTGAAGTTAGAACTCAGGGCCTCACACTTGACAGGCTTATTCTACCACTTGAATTCTATCCCAGCCAATTTTGCTTTGTTATTCTTGAGATGAGGTCTTGTATTATGCTCAGATCAGCCTGGACTACGATCCTCCTATGCCATGTAGCTGGGATTATAGGAATTGTCCCCGATGTCCAGCTGTTATTAGTTCAAATGGGATCTTACCAAATTTTTGTCTGAGTTGGCCTCAAAATATGATCCTCCTGATCTCTATCTAGAGAATAGCTGAAATTACAGGTTTGAGACATCATGGCTTCATGTAATTGATTTTTTATCTCCATTTTCTTACAAATTCACTTTCTGTATTATGTGAATCCTCAACATCCTTTATTTCTACTTTTACTTATGTTGGCTTAGTTCTTTCTCCTTTGCAGCTATTTGTTACTGCCAAAGTATATTTTATTCCAGATCTGTCAGATTCATATTTTAGATTACTGCAGTGACATCACTGACAATATGACAGAAAAATGAGTGAATCCTCTCAAATATATGACTAACATTCTCCATTATGGTGCTACATTCACGGAAGTCTGTCTGCCTTCTCAGAGGTGTCCAGGGAATAAATATTTACATTCTTTTGATGGCATATTCTTCACTTTGTACTTTGATGCTGTGATCTAAATTATCTGCTATTAGGACCATTATCTATAAACTTCTTTGCCTTGACAATATAGATGTCACTCACTCTTGATTTGCAGAAAGAATCTCTATGATGATCCCTTTCTGTCATCTTGTATGTATTTGGTTTTTAACAATGTTTATACTTCTTCAATCCAAACATCCTTTTTTTTTTTGGTTGGTCGTGGGGCTTGAACTCTGGGCTTGGATGCTGTCCCTGCACTCTTCAGCTCAAGGCAAGCACTCTACTGCTTGAGCCACAGCACTACTTCCAGTTTTCTAGGGGTTTATTGGAGGTAAGAGTCTCACAGACTTTCCTGCCTGGGTTGGCTTTGAACCACCATCCTCAGGTCTCAGCCTCCTGAGTAGCTAGGATTACAGGCGTGAGCCACCGGTGCCGGGCTTTCCAAACATCCTTTTTTAAGCTTTGGTCTCTCCTTCCTCCTCAGACAACTTCAACTTTATAGCCAACATATTTTATTTTCTATTCCTTCAGCTCTGTTTCATTTTTATGCCTTTTGGAACTCTGTTGCAATTGATAGTGCTAAAATTTCCAATTATTCCCTAACTACCAAAATTAAATTTAAATTTAGCCTTAGTTTTGTCATCCTTTTAAAGTATTATATCTCCTTTAGATGCATAGGAGCTTCAGACACACAATTTAAATTAAGATATTTGTCTCCTTTATTTTCATTTTTAAACTGTTGTTTGGTTTATAGTTTTCCATCCTGTAATTTTACATCTAGATTTTCCTGCCCAATATTCTTTGTGTTTGATGATAATGATGATATTGCACTGATTGATTTGATTTTTGTCTCTCCCTTGGAGGCAACCTTTTTCTTTATCTTTAGTCCTTTGCTGTTATTCCCTCTTCATACACACTCTGGAGTACCAAAGTCACAAAAACCCAGCCTATGTCTGGTGTTCTGTGTTCTGTAAAGACTAGAAAACCCCCCAAACAATGCACAGAGTCTGATTATTTAGTGGGAAGGAGGGGAGGGAGAGAGAGGAAGAGGGAAGGGAGGGAGTGAGAGGGAGGGAGGGAGGGAGGGAGAGAGGAGAGGAGAGAGAGAGAGAGAGAACATCAAAGCATGAAGCAAACGTGAATGAAATTTTCAGTCTGAGATTGTCCAGTGATTACTCATTGTTGGCTACATGGAGCCTATCCACTTAAAATTTAGTAGATAGGAATATTAAAATGTATGACAATAAAAAATGTCCTTTGGGCAACACTGTTTGCTTTCTCTAACTCTGTGGCATTCTGTAAGAAGTGGGGGAAAAGAAGAGGATAATAACAAATTGCAAAGATTATGTTGCTGCTCTTGAAAGAGATCACTAATCCACACTCTTGGATTTTAGAGTGCTTCTATAGTTAAACATGAATTGCAAACCTGGAAGCCTGCTTGACCCCAACTGTCAAGTAGTAGTAGGGCAAGCCACATGGGAGCAGCAAGGAGCAAAGAAGCACCACCCCAGAAAAACAGGGAGAACCAAAATCCACAGCCACTACAGTTATTACATTTCCATTTCATTGTTTATATGTAACCGAATGTCTGGAATTGATAAGATTCTTCAAGTTCTTCATAACAGAGGCTGGCAAAACCTACCTTGCATAATTTCATGGAAAAATGATAATAATACATAAAAAGGCCTAGCATGTTTTGACATTGCTAGTATGCACTGGAATTTTCATAAAATTTCAGACTTCTTTTCTCTTCAACTATCTCCTTTTAAAATGCCTTTCTTTTTAGTTTACTTTTCTTTCATTTTTTTCATTGTTACACCCTCCTTTATTTTCCCCCTACTATCCCTTTCCTCCCCACTTCCTCAACTTCTCCCTCCCCTTCCTTCTCCTGCCCCCCACCCTGAAGTTGTAAAGTTTGTTTTCAACATAGTGTCTTATACATCTCATTGTTACAATGAGTCATCCTGTATCCTTATTTCAGCATTATGTTATTTCCCTTCCCCTTCCCAAATTAGAAAAATATATATACAAGATGCAGGACACCGGAATCAAATAGTGACAACAGGGGTTATACCATGGGGGAAGAACATACAAACAAACAACAAAAAAGTCACATAGTACAAGTACATTAAAAAGAACAACAAGAAAGATAAAATCTCTTGTGTCCCTATCTTAGGGTTCATTTCACTTAGCATCAGGTTATATGGTCATATGTACATAGCTTTCAACCCCTTCTGCTTGTCCTAGACATATACTAGTTATTGCAGATAAGGGAAACATGGGACCTATGTTTCTTTGAGTATGGCTTACTTCACTTAATATATATACACACACACACATTTTCTTTTTTTTTAATTTAATTTAATTTTATTTGTGAAGATACTGTACAGAGGGGTTACAATTACATGGGCAGGATAATGCGTACATTTCTTACCAAGCATTGCAGCCTCCTCCTTTGTTTACCCTTCACATCCCTTCCCAGCCTCCCCCCTCCCCGCCAATCCCAATCCTTCTCCTTCTCCCCCTCTCCCCCCCCCCCCCGCACCGACGTTGTAAAGCTCGTTTTGGACATGACAACTTGTACTTCTCATTGAAAAAATCAGTTGTTTAAGGATACAGGTGGACCTGTTGCAACACACATTTTCTTAATCTATTCACTGTCCCGGGCTCTCTGCTGCCGCTGGCTGCCATATTTGTTGCTACCGCAAACCAGGGGTGCTCTAATCTGTGTCCTTAACTAAGCTGCCTGAGTTTTTTCTCTCTGTCCAAACTCTTTGTACTATGATAACACACTTGGTGTGACTCTCTAGCCTTAGATTTTCCACTGGAATACTAATACTGGTTTCTACGGGAGAGCTTGCTTAGCTAACCCAGCCTCCCCTCCTCCATCCTCCTCTGGTCTCCTCTTTCTTTCATTTTATTCATTTATTTTTATCTGTAACACGTTGTGAAATCAACGTCTTTCACTTGCTTGGCTCTGGCTCAAAAGGCACTTTACCACTGAGCCACATCTCCAGCCTAGATTTTTTTGCTGCTTTTTCAGTTTGGGCTGGTTTTGGAACATGATGTGCTGGATTTCAGCCTCTAGAGTAATGAGGCTTATAGTCACGAGCCATTGGCATCTAGCTCAATCCTTTTTCTTTTTTTAAAGTCCATTGTCAGTGTCATATTTCAGAATCCCTTTAGATTTCATCTATATTACTGTAGTCATCTCTGAACCAATTTTCTCATCTCAGGTCATTCTTCATAACTCAACCATGTTTATTTTTCTAATACAATGTGATGAGACTGTCTTGCTTAGAATACATCCTCCTTTGTGGTAACTCAAATTTCTCCTTAACTTTCTTTTCTAAATCCCTTGAGGGAGGACATTCTAGTCAGAGAGATACTTCAGAAATGATTCCAGTTTCAATCTCTTCTTTCCATCTATAGAACACATTTTATAATTTGAGGAGAAATAAAGAGGGAAATTCTTTTCTTTCTTTACTTTTTTGAGACAAGATCCCTCTATGTAGTCAAGGTTGGCCTCAAACTAACACTCCTCTGCCTTAGCCTCTCAAATGCTTTGGTTACAGACATGTACCACTATGCTTGGCTCAAGAAAAAAATTCTTGAGAATATATTTTTAATCGTTGTTTTAGCTTTCTTAATGATAAATGATTATGGTAAGCCAGATAAGCCTTCAAGACAAAGAGACAAAATTATTTCAGTAGTTTTTATTTCTGTAACTCCTTAAGAGTGTATCTACTATTGATTGACTACAAATTATTCAGTTGCAATACAGTATGTGTGTGAATATGATTGAAGTACTTTATATGCATGTATGAAAAAATAGAACATTGAAACACAAAAAAAGTGTTTTAAAAGGAGGAGAGGAGGAATAAGAAAGAATAATATGTGTATGTATGAAAATAACACAATATTTTTTAATATAATTGCTACATGCCAATAAAAATAAAATCCTTGTAAGTTCTTTGTACATTAGATGTTATGTATTTGTATAATGGCCCAATTTCTAAATTAAAAATTAAAATTCTCTTCACCATTTCTTCATGTTCTTATTGATTACAATAGGAGAATAATGTTAAGTGAATGTGTAAAGCTGTGGGTGAAGTTACATACACACTCGTTTTACTGCTTTAAAAATAGTGAAGCTAATTTAAAATGAATATTCACAAGAACTTTAGCTATATTGTCCTTTATTTCCTATGTTTCTATGTTTTATATCTAAACAAAGAAAACAAATTGGCTACATTTTAACAGCAACAAATAATAAAGTGGTTACTAAAATCATTAATAAAATATGTAAATACGATTCATATAATAATTACAAAAGTGTAAGCTTGTATTAAGAGTAATAGATTATAAAGGAATATTAATTTAGTAAAGAGATCATTAGTTTGTTATAATAGAATTATAATGTAACCTACGTTTTAAATTTAATAGAGTGACAAGTTTAAGAATATCTTAAAGATAAAATATATACTATATACTTAAATAATTTTGTACTTATGAATGGCTAGGCATAGATATAATGTTTCATTAATTTTTAGAAGCTTATAAACAGAAAAGGCTTTGATGTATTTATTACTAATAGAAACATTACTAAAAGGCATATGAATTCATTATTGCACATTATGATTACAACTAAAATCTAGGTTTCCTCCTGCAAAATGACCAAGTTATTTTATGTTTGGATAACAAATGTTCCTTTTCATTGCCAAATATTCTGCTACATTCTGTACTTCTGGCAAACTCTCAAGACATATGGATATAATGTTATTTTTATGTTTAATTTGTAAAAGTCACAATTATTGCTATGCTTTTAAATATTATTTATGATTATTATATCTTATGTTTGAAAATATGAATAGTACTCATGTATTGCTTCACCTGAAAACTCCTTTCACTTTTTTCTTTTTCTCATTTGCTTTTTAACTCTAAATAAACTCTTAAGATTTATTTTATCATTGAATTATATGTGTGTTTTCTGGAATAGCCCTTGGGTAGCATATATATTAACTCCTTCATTTGTAAATAAGGAGAAGATTGATTTGTCTTGAAGTTTTTTAAATCTAGTAAATTGAAAATCATGATGGTAAAATTTGAGATGTAAGAAAAAATAATGAACTAAAACCAAAGTTATCTTTTAGTTTATATACAAGTAAAAAGCTTACTGCAGACACATTTGATAGATTGTTCCAGGTTAAAGGAAATATACTCCTGTTTACGTTACACAACCATTGGTGTATATCCCACCTGTTCCCATCCATGTGTCACAAAGGTGATGTCTTTCCTAGGTGTCCTCACTAGGAATAAATAGTACTGTGTAACATCAGGTTCTGCAGGGTTTCCATTACTCCTGGGGTAACCTTTGATATCTTTCCAAATTAAATGGATGCTATAATTTAAGAGTGGTCTACTCTTCCACTTTGTTAGTACTGATTAACATAATGTATTGCCCAATGTTGTTAATTTTATTACTATGGCAGGGATAAATTGACCACACTTTGAATCCAGCCTTGCTGAGAAAACGTGAAAGGTACAGCTGCTATATTTCTAATGAATACCTTACAAAATCCTGGCAAAGCCATAAAATGGTTTAGGAACCAGAACCCAACCCCTGAGGAGGGGCCTTTACAGTCTCCCCAAATAGATTTTATTCCTAGCAGTGGTGACATATAATAATGTTACAGATAATAATGTTTTGACCCTTGTTTGCCTATTTTTAGAGTGACTAATGCTTTCTCTTGATGCAAAGCCATAGTTTTATCAATAGTAAAATTGATTGGCCTTAATGTTTTTCATCTGGAGAATGTCTATCTTCCTCTGTACTGACAGTAGGCTTATTTTACTGTAACAGAGGTCATAGCCAAAACAATAAGAAAGTAAATGAAGTATAATACTATAATACAAATGTGCCTACTTTTTTTTTTCAGATGCTCTATCTGTATAGAAAATAAAGGATTGGGGCTGGGAAGCTGGCTCAGTGGTAGAGTGCTTGCCTTGCATGCATGAGGCCCTGGGTTCGATTCCTCAGCACCACATAAGCAGAAAAAGCCAGAAGTGGCACTGTGCCTCAAGTGGTAGAGCGCTAGCCTTGAGCTGATAGCTGAGGGACAGTGCCCAGGCCCAGAGTTCAGGCCCCATGACTGACAAAAAAAAAGAAAAAAAGAAAAAAGAGAAAAGAAAAGAAATGAAAGGGGTGACACAGATCAAGATGCATTGTTCACATAAACTGCTTTGTTAAATGGCAAAAAAAATCAATACATATCCTACAAAATTAAGAGAGTCAAGGGAAGGGGTGTCTTGGGAGAGCTGGGTGAAAATGTCACAAGGAGTGACATGACCAAGATACACCATATTCCAAACTGCTTTGTTGAATTGCAATTCCTTTGTACAACTCCTTAAAGATAATGAACATATCTAAAAAAGAAAATGTGGAAGTGTCCATTAACTCAAGCTAATAGTTATTGAGTTGATATTCACCAAGAATTGCTAACCACAATATAGTGTAGAAAAAAAGTCATAAGATGACATATACCATATCTAGTACTTGATCTACTCATATAAAAATAAAAAAGGTAAATTTCTATATGGTACAAATACTACAAAACTCTTACAATCCCCTTGGCATCCTGAATAGTATTAGTTTATGGTTATAAGAAATATTGTGAGAGGCCTTGAGCCAGTGCTGCATGCCTATAATGTTAGCTACTCAGGAGGTAGAGATCAGGAAGCTTACTGTTAGAACCCAGCCTGGGCAAAAGTATGTGAGACTCCCATCTCAGTCAATAGCTAGGCATGGTGGCATATACCTGGCATCTCAACTACATGGAGAAGAAGCTGCAAGGAGAATAGTTTCAGGCCAACCCAGAGATGGGGGTGGGGGGAATGTTGTGAGTCCCTTGTCAACAAAGGCTGGATTTGGTAACAGATTCCTGACATTTTGGGGGTGGGGAAGGAACATAAAGAGGATTGTGATACAGGCTGTCTTGGGCAAACATCGGAGACTATCTCAAAAATAACCAAACTAAAAAGAGTGAAAAGTGCAGCTTAAGGGGAAGAGCCAATGACTAGCAAATGCATGGCCCCAGGTCAAAATCTAGAACAGCCAAAGCAACCAAAGCAATTCTAAGATGCTTGTGAGGTATATTACTCAAGGAAATGTAATGTCTACATCATTGCTCTCTTTCTTGAAGAGGAGAGAATTGAAGTTTTTATTTTCTAAGCTAGAATTGTTTTAATCAGTGGTAAAGCATTATATATATATATATATATATATATATATATAAAATGCTAATTGCACAGCCTGGTACATAATAGGGGAGAGACTTCAAAGAAAAGACAATAAATTAAATTTACATGAAGCATATATATCTTTCAGGCATGTCCCTGTGAGGAGAGGGAAGTACTTTCAGAAGAAGTCAATTAGGAAAAGAAGTCTGAGATGTTCAGACCTACTTTTCTGGACCAGGGACCCCAGGTATCAACTTTGCTCAGTCTGGCTATTACCTTTATTAACTTGTGTCATATTGTTGTATTGATGCAATGCAAAAATGACCTCCGCTTACCTCCTCTTATTCCCAGAGAGATTAGAAGAGAGAAGACAAGAAATCCTAGCTCGAGTTCTGCTGGCCTTTACTATCAGCTTCAACAGACAGATTTTGTAGAGAGTTTTGGCAGGTTTCTTGAAGTGTGAGATCAATGAGCAGCAATTCCCAAAGGCTGCTAAAAATAACACAAAGAACTTTAAAGCTTGAAGAGCTGATTTTCCAAAGTGTGTTTCTGTCAGAACAAATGGAAGCTTATGGAAGTGTGGCTGAAAATTTGTCTAATTTCTGAATTAGTATATTAATAATTATATCCACAATGCAGATTTTATTTTATTTAGGAAAATAAATTAAAATGCAGTTATAATTTTGTCCCAAATCCTCATTTTTAACTAGCATTCCGGCTTAAGTGTATGTGATTTTGCAAAGTTTTCAGATTAACTTCATAGTTTTATTACTTATTTTTATAAGGTACAAAAAATAGCTCTTATCAATTTTACCATGAGGTACTGATACTCTTTGTGCAGGAACAATGAATAATCTTTCCTAAGTAAGTTGCTGGGATTTTGAGAAATCATTGTATATTAATAACAGTAAATCAAGGTATAGGTCTTATAAAATTTTTATAATGGATTTTGCATTTTTGGACTGTGGTTCACTTTTTTCTTTCATAAAGATTTAGGAATTAGATTATATGTGCATTCATTCTTTATTCTAAAGAACCTGAATCAAAACACTATCTTAATAGATTATTGGTATAATATCCTAAATATTTTAATTAATAGGTTACATAGTTGAAGTCATCTTAGTGACAATAAAGGAGAGTTAAAGACTACTAAAATATTATTAAAATTATGTCACTTGCCTCTTATATTAAAAACACATTTAAGTAATTTTCTAGAAGTTCATTTTTAATAATAGATTTTAATGAGATGTAAGCAATTAGGGTATGTTTCATAACAGTTATATTTGGAAAGTGTATATTTTTTAGAAATTAGAAATAATTTGTTGAATTCTTTTGAGACATGTCTAACTAATAAGGAGACAGATTTGTGGTTGAAGTAAAACCAACATTACAATGTGTGAAGCTGAATTTTTTTTTTGGGGGGGTCTCATTGTGGGGCCTGAACTCTGGGCCTGGGCGCTGTCCCTCAGCTCTTCAGCTCAAGGCTAGCGCTCTACCACTTGAGCCACAGATCTACTTCCGGCTTTTTTCTTTTTGCTTATGTGATGCTGAGGAATCGAACCCAGGGCCTCATGCATGCAAAGCAAGCACTCTACCACTGAGCCACCTTCCCAGCCCTGAAGCTGAATTTTAATAAAAAGTAAAGTAATATTGTACAGAAAAGCAACTACTCTCTTGTATATTAAATACTGTCTTCGGAAAACAAAACTAGTTGGTTTAAACAACAAATAATGTAGTTTAAAGATAGAATACAGAGATTTTCATAATTGCTTGTGTACCTTTGAAATTGTGAGTAGTATTCTTTTTTTTTGTTTTATCTTTAAAGTAAAAACATGAGTTATTTGTATCTCGTAAGCTAATCCGAATTAAAAATCAACCCAATTTTTCACCTTTTCTTATTGAAATGTGAAGATTGTGGTTTCAAGTAATTCTGGGTAGGGAAGTCCATGAAATTCTTATTTCCAGTTAATCACCAAAAAAGCCAGAAATGGACAGTGTGACAGCTTAAATGGTAAAGTACCAGACTTGAGTGGCAAAAGCTTAAGGACAGTGCCCAGAAATGGCGCCCAAAACAAAAATCATAAAAGAAGCTATGATCACTCAGAAATATGAACTCAAGCAAAGATCTCTACTGTTGAAGTAAATAAACTCTACAATTGTCTTGTTGTTGTTGTTGTTGGTTGTGGGCCTTGAATTCTGGGCCTGGGCACTGTCCCAAAGCTCTTCAGCTCAAGGCAAGTGCTCTACCACTTGAGCCACAGCACCATGTCTGCTTTTCTTTTGGTTTATTGGAGGTAGGAGTCTTACAGACTTTCCTGCGTGGGCTGACTTTGAACTGCAATCCTCAGATCTCAGTTTCCTGAGTAGCTAGTATTACAGGCGTGAGCCACCAGCACTCAGCTTATTATAGTCAATTTTTAAAATAGCAATCCAAGTTATTTCTAATGCCTTCATTCTCATCTGCCGCTGCCTCTGTTACTGAATGCTGGCATTGGTTAACTTACCAAAGGTTAAGGAATTTAATCTTCAATTCATTTATCCTCATTTATATTATAGCCAGCACGCATTTGTAAAGAGAATGCATTATCATAAATTTCATTGTCAAAATTTAATCAACATTGCTGGGCATGGAAGAGCATGCCCCTAAAACCAGAGTACATAGTTTCAGAAAACAACAACAAAACATCGCTGAAAGTAAATATATTTTTGATTCTGTCATCTTTGTGCAATAAGATTCTGAGAGAAGGACTCTCAATGCCATATTTAAGCTGAGTTATCAAGGGTTCACTGGACCCAGTCCTACAAATGTCAGGAGAAATCAGGGATTATTTTTTGTTTTTTCCTGGATGGTTGTGGGGCTTGAACTCAGAGCCTGGGCCCTGTCCTTGAACTCTTTTGCTTAAGGCTAGTGTTCTACCACTTTGAACCACAGTTCCACTTCCAGATTTTGAATGGCTAATTGAAGATAAAAGCTCTCCTCTGGCACTGTTCTCGCCCACCTGGCTTCAAACTGCAATCCTCAGATCTCAGCCTCCTGAGGGGGTAGGATTACAGGCAAGAGCCACCAGCTCCTGACAGGTGGAGACAGTCTTAAGCCCAGGAAAGATAAAGTGATAAATTAAGAATGATCTAGGAAAAGAAAGAAAGCCTTCATATCCGAGTGTACTGAACTAGGGGGAGTGGAAGGTGACGTCAGGAGTTTAAGGAGGGAGATCATGCCTGGGTCATGTCAACTTGATTTTATTGTTAGGGTAAGGAGAAAGGAAATCATTAAACGCTTAATATATATTGTTCATTATGAAATATCTCATACATATAGATGTGTATCTGCTACTGTGTTTCAGAAATAGAATGATACCTACATAACAAATAGTGCTGATGCCTGTTTATTTCCTTCTCAGCCTGATCCCCCTCCCTTTCTCCCTTTCATACAAGAATTTTATGCCTTGTCTTCTCTAGATTTTCCTTGTAGACATTTCATACCTTACAAATACTTTGTTCAGTATTTTCTTCTCTGTACTATAAATGTTAAGATTTTATATTCTATCTATTCCTCTGTGACTTTTATTTCATCTTAATATTAGATATTTGCATAGCATTCTCTTTTCTTGCAGGATTGTATTTTGTTATATAACTATACCACAATTTATGTAAGTATTCTATTATTGATTACTATTTGATTGTTCTAGAGAAACTTCGTGAACAAACTTATCTACTGATGCATGTTAGTCTCTTTCTAGAATTGTAGATGGACTAAGTGCATTTCCCACTTTAATAGGTGATACCAGATTGTTTTCGAATAAATCAGTCTTATGTAAGTACTAACAGGATTATTCTCAGTTCCACTAAGCTAGTATTGTCAAATTTCCTTTTTCTTTTCTTTTTAGTTTCTTTTCTTCTTCCTTTTCTGTGTGTGCAGGGCCTCATGCTCTTGGTTAGCTTTTTTGTTCAATTAGAAAGCTAGCTCTTTACCACTTGATCCACACCTTCACTTGTAGCTTTTTTTCTAGTTAACTGGAGAAAAGAGTCTTTTGGATTTAACTTCCTGGGTTGGCTTTGAACCATGATCCTTAGATATATCTCAGCTCTTCAGTAGGTACTACTGTAGGTGTGAACCATTTGTACCCAACAACTTTTTAAAACCAATTTAATGAGGAAAATAGTAAATCTTCATGATTTTACCTTGTATTTCCTTGGTGCCAAGTTTGTAAACATATTTGTGTTGTATTAATGCATACATGTGTGTAGATTAAAAACATGACAAATATGAGATATTTTAGTTATAGTTGCAAATATCTTTCATTGTGACTTTTCTTTATATTAATTGTATTGGTGATCATAATTTCTTAAATTTAATATAGCCTATGACACCATGACCCACTTCTGATGGTTCACAGATTAACCATTTTGTTTAAAAAAGTTTTCATGATTTCAAATAATTAAATTTACCATATTACATTACTATCTAAAAGCTTTATTATTTTTCTTTTGTACAAAGATTTATAATTACTAAGAATCTGGTTTGATGTCTAATGTGAGTCAACTTTGTTTTTTCTCATATGAATACTGCATACATGGCTTCTACTTTTTACTCATGATTATTTTCATGTGATTTAGTGGTATTTCTATTTAAAAATGGTTCCCATTTTAGAACCAATTCTCATGTTGGAATCCTAATCCCAATGGAATTATAATTCCTTTAGGAAGTAGTAAGGCCATGAACATGGGACCTTTACAATAAGGAAGTATCCTTAGGCAAGAGACTCTGAAGAGCTCCCTTTCCCCTTTGGCCATATGAGGACATAGTTTGGATAGAACCTTCTATGACTCTGGAAGAGGACCTTTACCAGACACTGGATTTGCCAGAACCTCAATGTTGAACTCTAAGACTGTGAGAGATAAATTTCTGTTGCTTATAAATCACCATATATCTTATAGTCTGCTATTGAAGCCAGATGGACATAGATGCTTTACTGGTTTTTTATTATGTTTATTGTAAGTCAAGAGTATACACACATATGTACACATGTATGCATGTGCATGCACATAATCCATGCACACAGATTTTCAGTACTGTTGTTAATTTCTTTACATTTTGCTTTTTGCTTGTTCTCTTTGCTCATTCTGTTTTCGTATTTCCAGTGATGTGTGTGTACAACAGCCTCACGTAGTCATCACATCTTCTCAACTTTCCTCAAATTTTTAATCTTTTTGTATTTTAGTGAATTTCTTTTTTATTTCAATTTTCTCCTCAATCATGAAAAATTTGTTTACTAAAGGAATTGTATTTCTAATAGTCTATTTTCATTTCTAAAAACACATCTTGATATTGCTCTAAGATGGGTGATATATTAGTAATGCTTTCTTCTGTTTCTTCAATCACTTGTTTTTGTTTGAACACATTAGGTATAGTACATGATTTTTTGTCATGTTCCTCTGTGAGATTTATTCCGTACTTTGTGATTGTTGTTGCTGTTTTTTTGTTTTTGCTAGCACTTATTTATGACAGTATATTCCTTGTTCACTGTAAGGTTATGTGTTAGGAGGAATTAAGGCTCCCAAAGATGTGAAGAGCTTAATCTTGTGAACTTTGTAATTTACATGATAAAAATTTTGATATTGGAGATCATATGAGACCAGGGATGAGGACCCAATCTGATCACATGAGATTTGTAAACTAAAGAGCTAGGCCAAAAAGAAGGAAGGAGAATTGAAACATAGTAGGTACAGACCATGATTATTGTTTTTGAAGATAAAGGGAGACATGAACCAAATATTCTGGTAGCTTCTACAAAGAGATAATGACTACTAGTTGATGGCAGGAACCACTGGTTGATGGGAAGAAGGAACTCATGATCTAGGCCCCAAAATAAGAAGAAACTGAATTTACTAATAACCTGAATGAACCTGAATGAACAGGGAAATGATTTTCTTCTAGAGCCTCCAAAAAGCAATAGAGCCATGATCACACTTTTGTTTAGCCAAGTGAGGCTTAAGACTCAGTAAGACTGAGAGCTATGACTTCCAGAACCTAAGAAAATATATTAGTTTTATAAGGTGCTATATTTTGATAATTTCTTAGATGAACATTAGAGAAATACACCACATATTTCTACTTACTCTAAATTTCTTTAGCAGAAATTCTTTTACTTTGGAAGTTAAAATGTATTCATCAAGTATATTTCCATTTACATTAAAAATGAATGATTATAGGCTGTGTACTTCTAAGTTGTAAGAAATAATTGAAAATAGTCATAGTAAAACATTCTCTTTCATTGATTATTATTCTAATTTCAAAATTAGGTATAGCCTGAGTAAACAGTGCTCTATCTATGTGAGGAAAATTTTAAAATTGATAAAAGGAATCAAATAGTTAAATAAATGGAGATATATATTTGTAGAAATGAAGACTCAGTATTTTTTAAGGTATGAGTTATTCTGGACTTCATTAATAGATTAAATGAAAATTCAATCAGAAGACCAGCAAGCTGTTCATGGGTATAAATAATCTGGTATTAAAATTCATGAAGAAAAGCCAAAGATTCAGAATAGCTAATGCAATAACCAAAGAGTAACATCATCATTTAACTGACATGGCCCAACATCAAGACTTACTAAGGTTGGGTATCTTATAAGGTCAGGTATCTTAACTTTTATCAGTTAAGTGGTAAAAGTGTTTTGTTTTTAATTGTTTCATTTCATATGTACTGATGAAAGTGACAGTCTATATATTGTATTAATATACATTTCCCTTCTGTAAAATATCTGCTGTAGTCTTTTTTCAATTAGATCATCTTTTAGCTCAATTTGTAGTTTTTTTAACTAGTTCTGAAAAGCTGAGGTTATTGTGACATTTCCACACTATATACAATGTATCCCAATTGATCTCACAACTTTTACTAGTTCTTATATTAATGGTTTATACTAATTGCAAATATCATATCTGATTTTCAGTGTTTCAAGATGTTTTAAATCAATAGGTGTCCTCAATTTTAATTAGGTAAATTCATAAAGCTCAAATGGGAAATAGGTATCAGCAGGAAGGGGCAGGGAATTAGGATGATGAGTTAGGAAGAATATGGCTCATGTAGTCTATTTGCATATATAAAAACAGTGAAACCTGTTGAAATTGTTTTAAGAAGGGCAAGTGGGATGAAGGAGAGTCATGGTGAAGTTGATAGGGAAACATTGTTTACATGTCATAATGAAATCTCCCTTATATACCTAGTAAATAAATAAATATAAAGTAAATATATAATGTACTTAATATAATATATACAATATATTATATATGTTACATTATATATTTATACGTAAAATATATATAGCATTTATACTAATAGATTAAAAATGGTTGAATTTGTATATCGTTTCTCTTTATTACCTTTTTAAGATAATGTTTAAGGACTAATTTTGTATACCAAGAGATATTTAGTTGTATTTTCTAGTTTTAAATTTTTATCTATTTATTTATTTAAATATATAAATACTCAATTAAGTCTTTTATTATGCAAGGCAGTGATAAAGTTTTCTTTTTCTTATTTAGATAATTACACTCACCCCTCTTTATTGCTTACTTTATGTAGGTCCTGCTTCTACCACTTTTTCTAATTTCAGTTGTGTAGCTTCGTTTCACACAATACATGTGTCTACTTCTTTAATGTAATGTTCAATTTGTCTATGTGTGAACTAAGGATATGCTGTCCTCATTTTTTTGCATTAAAAAAAGATACAAGTTTAGGAGAGAAATTCCTATCGTCTTCATATATTTCATCAGGAATCATTTTTCAAACCTTGGCCTTTTGCATGTCGATATAATTTTTAAATAATTTTAATCAGTTCCACTGGAAAAAACATCTGTTAGCTTCCAACAGAAATTGAACTGCCTGGTGACAACTTTATTATTATTATTATTTTGTTTATGTGGTATTGAGGAATGGAATCCAGGGCATGAAGCATGTTAGGCTAACACTCTACCCCTAAGCTTTGTTTCATTCTTTCTTTATTTTTTCCCCACAGAGCTTGTAAAAACATTGTTAGAGTGATTCATCAGTTTTTGATCTTGTGTATATAATACTTTTAATTTGTCTTCGAGATTTTTTTTTGCTTACATGACAAATGCAATTGACTTTTGTATGTTGACTCTATGTCTGGCTATTTTGTTAAATTCTTCCAATGAAGTATATAAATATGAAGGGAAGCTGGGTTTGGTGGCACCTAGCTGTAATCCCAGCACTAGGGAGGCTGAGGTAGGAAGATGACTACTATGTGGTTAAGCAGGTGAACATAGTTAATTGACTATGGGCTACACAGGCAGATATTATCTTTTTTTTTTTTTTAAATAAAGCCATGGTGTAAAAGAGTAGAAAAACGTGGCTGGGAGCTGGATTACATGCCTGTAATCCTAGCTACTTAGGAAACTGAGATCTGAGGATCACAGTTCAAAGCCAGCCCAGGCAGGAAAAGTCTAGGAGACCACTAGAAAACTGGAAGTGACACTGTGCCTCAAGTGGTAGAGCTCAACTAGCCTGGAGCTGAAGAGCTCAGGGACAGCACGTAGGCCCAGAGTTCAAGCCCCAGGACCAAACAAAATAGGAAGCTCCACAGTAGAGGGAGCTCAATGAGTTTTCTTAAAAATGACACTTCTAAAGTGAGAGTAACGTTTAAAAATTTTATGGATAGAACATGCTTATGAAAATTCTAACTACAGAGAAACATATAAAGGGAAAAGACTTGATTTTCCTCACCTTATTCTAGAAACATGATTATAATCAATGCATTGTTCTAAGAATTGTCTGTTCCTTCAGCACATTCTCTCTGTATATGTAGGCTATAACTAAACAGGGATAACAATTTACATATTATTTATTCCAAGTAGCTCTTCTGGATTGTTAAAATGTCAGATTGATGCATATTTTTACATCACTCTAAGTTGTAATACATTCCCCTATTCAAGAGCACTTGAACAGTATTTTATCTTAAGGATCCTAAGGTTTATTACAGTCCATAATGAGATTCATCAAATGTCATAAATCATTTGCTCTAGTTTCTACTGTCCCTATAAACAGGGAAAATGTTTTGGACAATAGTACTAATCTTTTCTGAGCAGCTATATCAGACATTGTCATTATATTGTCACTATTGTGAGCCAGTATGTTCCATGACAAGCTATTTAATTGATACTGTGTTCAAAGAAATGCCTTGTCAAAGTAAGAACACAAAGATCTAGAGTCATGTTAATTTCATCTTAATCTTTATATAATCATGCCGTAGTATTTAGGTCTCATCTGATTCCCAAACACAACGTTACTGCCTCAGGATAGGCTAGAAGTCACTCAAATGAATCTATTCTCTACAACTTATTTTTACGTCATCATTTTTTGCTTTGTTTTTTCTTTCAATTTACTTAGAGTATTTTGATATTATTTAGCTTATATTATTGAATTTAATCTGACTTGAGCTTACTTGCTTTTTATTCAAACTGATAACTTTTAGATTTTAAAAGTGAAAATCAGCTAACAGAATAATACATTTTTTTCAGAATTGCTAAGATTATGAATTTTCTTTCTTTCTTTTATTGCTCCTATTAATTTTCTTTCTCTTTTAAAATTATCTTTAAGTGGTTGTACAAAGGAGTTGCCATTTAACAAAGCAGTTCATGAATACAATGATTTTGATCAATGCCATCCCTTCCAACATCCTCACCTATCACTCCCAGCCCATCTCTTCCCTCATCTTCTTAATATTGTAGGATTTTTAACTAGATGTTCCCTCTCTTCTCCTCTTCATTTCTTTATGACTTTCACTTTGACCTTATTCCACCCCTTTCAAGTACCTGCTTCTTGGTGTTTTAACTCAATGAACTTTGCCTTTGCCTTTCTATTTGATTTCTCTCTTGAATCTACCAGTTAATGCATTTGTATACACTTTCATAACCTCCAACGTATATACTTATAAGTTTATAAGCTAAATCTAGCTTCCACATATGAGACACAATATGGATTATTTGTCTCTCCGGACCTAACTTACTACACTTAACATAATGTTTTTTTGGTCTTTCCATTTCTTTACAAATACATGAAAAAATGATATTGAAACTCTATTGTATCATTTATAAAGAAATGTTTTTCAAGTATCAAACCTGAAAAATAGTAGAGAAACATCCAAACTTTTTGTTCTGTATTGAGACATTAAAATAGGCAGAGACCATTTTCCTCTGTATGAAATATGGCATCTTTATATTTGTATTAAGAAAAGTATGTGGGCTTTATTTCAAAGAAAACTGTTTGTGTTTTCCTGGCAAATGTGTACTATGAAATTTTGAGCAAGGTGAGAGTCTTTGTTTGATGTTGCTGTAAAAGAATGCCTGGGATTTGGTGATATATAAAGAATAGAATACAGTCCAGAAGTCCATTTTTTTATTGTGAAAATACTGTACAGAGGGGTTGCAATTACATGAGCAAGATAATGAGTACATTTCTTATCAAGTATTGTAGCCTCCTCCTTTGTTTCCCCTTCCCATCCCTTTCTATCTTCCCCCCACTCCCCCACCCAATCCTCCCTCCCCCCACCAAAGTTGTAAAGTTCATTTTTCCACATAACGACTTGTACATCTCATTGTTGCAATGGGTCCACCTGTATCCCTAGCTAAACGATTTGTTTTTTCCCTTCCCCTCCACAAATTATACCAACATTAAATACAGTGAAAGCAGGGGTTATACCGTGGGGGAGGGACAGAAGTCCATTTTTTAAACATCCCTGTTCTATCTGGTGTAAATTGGCTTTCATGTGGTCAGGTGTCTTGCACATGCAAGTATAGATTTACCTATTGAATTCAGTGTTAGAGATCAGGGTTGCATTATGAAAACCATACACTAGTTTTCATAAGTCTTGATATATCCATTCAACTATGAATTGTTTAGATAGTTTTCTAAATTTCCATAATCTCTTTCTTTTATAAATATGAAACTTAAACATACTTGACTGTGTGCCAGTGGCTCATGCTTGGAATCCTAGCTACTCAGGAGGCTGAGATCTGAGGATCACGGTAAAGTCCAGTAAAGTCCCCTTGAGACTCTTATGTCCAATTAACCACTCAAAAACTGGAAGTGGCTCAAGTGGTAGAGTACTAGCCTTGAGCACAAAGAGGTTCAGAGACAGTACCCAGGCACCAAGTTCAAGCCCCACAAATGACAAAAAAATAAAAATAATAAATAAAATACCTGGAATCTTATTTTTGATGTATAATTTGAAGCATACTGCTGGTGGATTTTTTACCTAAAAGAATAATATAGAGCACTCCCATCACCCTAGAAGTTTATTACAAAAACAAAAAGAAAACAAAATAAAAGAAACCATAATTTCTGGGCTTTTTTTTTTTTAATATACTGGTCCTCGGGCTTGAACTCTGGAAAACAAAACAACAATCACCCCCTCCCCCCGAATTTCCTTTTAAAATTAAATTAAATTTTATTATTTATTTATTTAATAACTGTCCTTGAACCCTGGGCCTGAGTGCTTTCCCTGATCTCCTTATGCTCTCTACCACTTAAGCCACAGCACCTCTTCTGTGACTAATTGGAAATGAATCTCAAGGACTTTGCTGTGCTAGCTGGCTTCGAACTGTGATCCTCAGATCTCAGTCTCCTTAGTAGCTAAGATTACAGGCATGAGCCACCAGTGTCTGGTTTCCCAGAAATGTATTGACTTACAGTTGTAGCTGAAAACTCTCTGAGAGGTGTTAGGTGGCATCTAGTGAAGACCTTATTGCTGCATCATCACTTGGAGGATGGGAGAGGATATAGACATGTGACAGGGAGATAGAAAATGGATACAAACTTATCTTTGCTACTCCTGGGGCTTAAACTCAGGGCCTAGGCACTGTCCCTGAGCTGTTTTTGCTCAAGCATAGTGCTCTACCACTTGAGCCAAAGTTCTACTTCCAGCTTTTGGTGGTTAATTGGAGATAGAGGTCTCTTGGACTTCCTGGCCCGGCTGGCTTCAAACTGAAGAGCTCAGCCTTCTGAATAGCTAAGCTTATAGGCATGGGCACTGGCACCCAGATTTTACAAACTCATCTTTCTATGAAGAGTCTACTGCCATGGTAATGATCCCAACTCCCACAATAAGGGAATCTAGGAGAGCAGAGGCATAGGACCTAAGTCTCCTCTTGTTATTTTCTGTCTTCCAACATTTGCAATGGGGATGAAACTTCCAACATATAATTTCATTGGAGACACATTCAAGATACAGCAAAAAGTTGTGTATTTGTGTTATATATTTACTTTACGTTTGTTTTAGTGAGATTTTTAATTCTAGATTTACTTTCATGACATTTCTGGTAAGATACTAATTAATTTAATATGAAAGTCAAAATTTTAGGTCAGCTAGTGCACTGCTGGTCATAATAGCACATTTTTTTTTGAATTTAAGAGTTCAATCAGCACATTGGTTCTTTTATGGGGATGAGTATGGCATATGTTTACCACTCTATTTGCCTGCTTTGTAAAGAAATAGTCACTATATTTATTGAAGCTTTATTTACCATAGCTAAGATATGGAACCAATCCAAGATGCCTCTCAGTAGATGAATGGATCAAGAAGATTTGGTACGTATACACAATGGAATTCTATGCCTCCATCAGAAAGAATGACATTGCCCCATTTGTTAGGAAATGGAAAGACTTGGAAAAATTATATTAAGTGAAGTAAGCCAGGCCCAAAGAAACATAGGTCCCATGGTCAAGCAGAAAAGGTCAGATAAATTGGTGTTAGGTGAAATAAACCCCAAGATAAGAACTCAAATGGTTTTTCTTTCTTGCTATTGTTTCTAACATATTTATAAGATGATTTCTTTGTTGCTTTGTATGTCCCTCCCCATGGTATAATCCCTGTTTTTCACTGTATTTGATGTTGGTATAATCTGTGGAGGAGAAGGGAAAAAACAAATCATTTAAATAGGGATACAGGTGGACCCATTGCAGCAATAAGATGCATAAAACGTTATGTTGAAAAATGAACTTTACAACTTTGGCTGGCTGTGGGGGGGGTGGCGCAAGGAGAGAGATGGGAGGGCAGGGATGGGAAGGGGAAACAAAGGAGGAGACAACAATGCTTGATAAGAAATGTACTCAATATCTTGCTCATGTAATTGTAACCCCTCTGTATGGTATTTTCACAATAAAATACTTATTAATATTAAAAAGAAATACTCATTAATATATTCTGAAAAATATATACACTTATTCTTTTAAAAGTGAGCAGATATAAAATTTTTATGATTTTATTTTGCTGATAAATGTAGACAAAAATTACTCAGAAATTGGTTCCTTTTAAATTTATCTTTTTATATAACCTGTCTGATAGATGATGCTTTTTACTTACTTTCACAGATGAGCTATAGCCACATTGAAAATAATATGCCTTTATTTTTCCTTCTTATTACAAATTAGATATTAGTTTGTGAAACATTTCAAACTAAGAAATAGTGCATGAATGAGTATCGAGTTTTTCTGGGTTACCAGTTCCAGTCAGTATTAGCATAAGAATACTTCCCAAACACAGTTGCTTAAAACAATATGCTATTCTCACACTTATAGCACTCTACATCTGCTGTCCTGCTGAGTCTGATTCTAGATGAAGGTGTATAAAGTGACCAATGAGGCTCTGTTCCAATGGTGGTGGCAGGGGGGAGTAATTGTTACTTGGGGATTTTTTAAATTGCAAAAGTGGAAAAATCTCAGGGTAAGTGAAAATCTCTTAAATCTTCAGCTAAACAGTGACAACTCTGTAATTGCTGCCTGCATTCCTTGTATCAATGAAATGGGAAACATATTCCATAGAGTTTAGGGGTGAGGAGTAAATTCTGCCTTTCTACTCTTAATCAATAGCTTTGCTTACGATAAATACAGTTGGTATATTACTGTGATCAATTAGAAGTTTAAATTTGAAGAAAAATTCAGTTATTTATGATTTATATTTCTTTGTCTTGCTTCTTGGAACAATTATTTTTATTTCCTTGAAGGGATTTTTTCCCTAAAATGCATATTATATGTTTTTAACCTTAAATAGTCTGAATTTACAACTTGCTCTACAAACTTTGAGAATTAAAGTTGCCATAAAAATAAGATAAAACTCAAGAATTGTAATTACTGTGGAAAAGGACTTTACTTCCTGATGCTTATTAGGTCATGGAAATTCTACTTTGGCTTTGCATCTCCTACTAATTTGAGACTAAATTATAGACTGAAACACAAGCATTTTACTTATTGACTGGAAATCCTAAACAGTTCAATATTGACAAAATGTTTCAACATTTTGCACTTTACTCTGCATTCAGTCTATTCTTTCTTTATGCAATTTTTAATGATAAGGTACATTATTGTTTGCAAGTAGAAATAGCATTTTGCAAAAATTTATGAAAAAGTACTTTCCTTTTTGTTCATCCTTTTTTCCCCCAGTGTTTATGATCAAACTCCAGGATGTGTGCATGCTAAACAAACACCCTTAACTGGTTCTAGCTACTGTTAATTGTAAATGTTCTTTACAGCTTTCTTTTGGAGCTCTTCTTCATACTGTTTCTGGGTAGTACCACCATTTCACATGATTCCAGTACATATTTACATGCTCTGCTGATAATATGTAAAGCTTGTACGTCTTTCACAAATTTAAGGTCTACATTTATGAGTTGTTATTGATCATCACATAAATATGAATATGACATAGCAATATATCATGAACAACTCAAAATCAACATAATAAAATTGGTTATTGTATTTCTTGGCCTAAACATATGTTCTTGCTCATGTCCTAGTTTAAGCAGGAAAATTGACTGTTCCATAATTAAGTAGACATGTCACATCTAACCTTGAGAATGGGTTATCTAGTCTTCCTATTGTCAGGACCTATTAACCTTGTATTTTCTCTAACCCTTCTGCTCTGCTTAACTGATGATCAATGCTGTGGGCTGAATATTTTTGTTCCTAAAATTTTCACATTGAAATCTTACTCTCTGATAAGATGGTAATAAGAAATGAGGCCTGTGAGAAGTAATTGGGTCATGAAACTGGAGCCTTCATGATTGGGATTAATGCCCTTACATAATAATATGAGGGGATACAGAATATCTCTCTTCTCTGAATCATAAAGATACAAAGAGAAAACAGCTCTTGGAAAACTCAGAAAAAGGTCTCATCAGAACCAATCATGCTAGTACCTTGATGTCAGGCTCACCTGTCTTTAGAGTTTCAACAAACATTTGTTTAAGCCTATTATATCCTATAAGAGCAGTCTCAACTAAGACAATGTGTAGCATACCTATCCACAATTAATGGTTTAAAGCAATATACCATTGCTGCACATTTCCTGTGTGTGGATGGCCTCAGCTGGCAGATTTTATTTGGACACTATCTTACAGTGCCAAGAGGTTGTAGATTAGGTTAAAGTCATTTTCAAGACTGACAGAATTAGACATTCAAAATGCCTTAATAAGATGGCTGACAGTTGAAGCTTTGCAGGTGCTAGTAAGTAAACACCTATAAATAGCCCTTTCTGGTAATCTGGACTTGTCAAAGTGTGACAATTGAATTTTCAGAGAGTGTTCCAAAAGCCAGTTTCCCAAGAGTCAGAAAAAGAAAACAACAAGGCAGATAAAGGTTATTCCTCCAAGTAATTTAGCATCATTTTGGTGACATTCTTTTAGTCAGAGTAGTAGAAAGTCACTGGGAAAGCAAATGTTTCCTTATCAGTGGGGGAAAGGTCACACAGTGGGTAGACAGAAAGAGAGAGAAACAGAGAGAAGAAGAGAGGAAAAAGTTTTGCATCAATATTTGGAAAATACAGTCTTCTAAAACCAAATATTTTCATTAGTTTGTTTCCCATCTAATGAGTAAGTTGACTCCAGATAAACTTAGCAAAACCTTACTTGGTGATCCATTAATTCACCAAAAAAGTGTTTGCCAATTTATCTAATTATATTTAATTATCTTAAAAATTTAAAGTAATATTTAATGGGCCAATTGCAGGTTCTGAGCCTACCGACTGACCTACCCCTGGAGACGGCTTTCCTATGGGCTCCGGTGTCCTCTCTCTAGGTTGACCCTTCGGCTCCTTCTCCTCTGTTTCAGCATAGCCTACTTTACAGCAGTAGCTCCAGGCTGTGCTTTGCTGATTGTTGTTTCCATCTGTCTCCCAGAAGCTGTACTTACTCATTTTCGACAAGGCACTCCTACATTTCTTATTTATGTTATTTACTTTTTGTGTCACTCACTAAATAGAACAACTAGAGGTCAAAGGCAGTGTCTTGTTCATCTTTATAGCCCCATTACCTGGCCTGGCTCAGGGTAGACCATCAATAAATGTTTGTCTATTGAATTACTTATGATTCAAAAAGATCATAATAGCTTCTTAGTGATAACAGAAACAAAAAGGTGAAATTTAACAGTAGTAAATACAAATCTCACTATTCACACACAGATGATTTGCTTTAATTTGACTTGAAAATCAGTCTGCATGTTGACAATATTTATGAAAAAAATCATCATCGTGGGATTTTGGTAAATGTGATCTCAATATTTAAAAATTTGATACAATATTATATATGCTCAAGACCCTAGACATAATTTACAGAAATATAAAAAAGACTGAGAGTGTGCCTTGGAGAATAGAAAACATTGAGAATTATGATAATACTTTTTTCAAATAAGCTAGCATGTAGGCACTCCACCAATAGCTATGTTTATTTTGCTTGTGCTTTCTAGAGGTAGAGGAGTGACCGGAAAACTGGTTTAGGAACCCACTGGGCCTACTCTGCAATGGCTCTGTGCTGAAAGTGCTTTTTTACCTCACCTCCCTAACAACCTGTCTTGACTGGTGGCCATAGCAATGTTTTAGGTTTTTTAGAAATTATGTCAGCTCAGAGCCGGTGGCTTTGTTTTTGTTTTCTTCTAATGTACATTGACCCTATTAAAGTGTTTATTTACTCCTGTAAAAAGTCTCTAGTTACATTGGGGAAAGCAAAAAGTTCAACGGGGTACATTTTTGGCAGTGTGCTAGAGTCCTTCCTTCTAGGTACCTGGTTCTTCTGAGTCCGGAAACTGGCTCAAGTCTGGAAATTTACTGAGGGTCATACTCCTGATGTGTTTGTGATGTGATATAATGTAATGTGATGTGTGGATGTGTGTGTGTGTGTGTGTGTGTGTGTGTGTGTGTGTGTGTGTAGTACTGAGGGTTGAACTGAAGTTAGCAGTGCTTGACCATTGGAGACATACTCCTGTCTTTTTGTTTTTGTTTTTCATTTAGGTTCTTGAGCTTTTGCTGATGTTGGTTTTGGACCATGAACTTTCTATGTCTATCCTCTTGAGTAGCTGAGAACCTGTGGCTTTTTTTTAAGATAAGATTTTGCTACCTATTGTCTAGGTTTGCCTCAAACCCCATTCATTCAATCTTACCTCTCAGAGTAGCTAGGATTACAGTTGTTATGCTATAGCCATGACTGTTTTTAATGATGCAAATGAATAGATTTTCTTTTGGTGTAATATGATCAACTAGTTAACCTTTTAGTTCTTTATGAGATAAATTATTACAATTGCTGCTTTGACTTATCTCTCACGTGAGGGAAAGGTAAATCCATCTTACCTATGGTGATTGAGTGCTGTTGTTGGGCCTTGACATCTAAGGTCAAAGGCTTCCATTGAACTTAGCAATTGCTAAGTACAATATAACCAAAGGAGACTAGCATCACAGAGCTTTTTGGGCATACTGGAATTCCCCTCACAAATTTACTGTTGAGAGCCATGTCTTCTGCATTCTCTTTGTGTGATTATGACTTAAGTAACAAATTTACGCTAACATTTCAATCTCTAAGAGCCTCAGAATTCTTCATCTACACTAAACAAAGGTAGCCTTGGTATTTTAATTCAGTAACTCTGCATTGTTAGAATCTTTCTGATTACCTTAGCTGCAATATTAATGAAGAATCTAGTTCCACACATATTCCCTAGATTACTGTCTGTGCAGCAAAACAAACACCCCCCCCACCCCAAACTCAAGTAAGTCTCATGGGGTGGATTTTCTGTCTCACTTTAGGGCCTTATGGGACTTCAGTGTATTTATAGGCTAGACACAAAGAGCAGAAGTGTGGTAGGTCCTCAGGAGACTTGACATTGTCTTGCAGAACATTGGCTCAGAGAGAACACTACAGTTTCCTTAGTACTTGGGAGTCCATCTCCTCAAGCTAGAAGAAAAGATTGATGGTAATTCTAGCCCAAATGCTGGATGGCTTGAGACCCAAGAAGCACCTCTGTTATACTCTGAGAGGAAACCATTGGCTCAACAATGTTAGTAAAAGTGAAGGGCAGAGTTTGAAGAAGATTAAATTTTAGTATAGATTTTAGAGAATTTGTGAAGGGTTGGAGCTGTTCAAACAAAAATGGATTTAAATCTGGTAAATCCAGTGTTGTAGAAAGCATTGAGAGTTGAAGGCTTGTCCTTGTCTTGTTTTATTGTTTGGGTTTGGGATTTTTGAAGATGGACACACATGCTCACCTGTCATGTCTCTTAAACATTTATCCAGTTCTATGAGCAAGATATGCATTCCTATAGAACCCATGATCCTCACACAGACTTGAGACTCACAATGTGATAAGTAAATTATGAGTTATGAGAGGTACAATTAATAAAATCACAGCTTAGAGGAAAGACTGGGTGAGCTCCAAAATTCTTTCAAATGCCAACAGACTTTGTTCCTTCAAACTGATATGGATTAATGTGCTCGGGTTGCTTTTTAATCTTTTAAAATAATTTGACGCTTTAAGGAATATACTTACTTATTTTTGGCAATTAATGCTAAATTGCTTATGAAGGATACTAGAAATGTATCACATATAAAGATACCTAATTAATCATTTTGGCATAATTCTGGCATATCTTAGATGATCCTGCATTTTTCTTTTCTAACCATAAAATATTTGTGACATGATTTCTTTCAGGCTTGACATCTTCAAAAAAAAAGTTAAAAAGATATATACTTTAAAAAACCCTGCTCTTTGAGATGACAGAGCTTAAAAAAATACCAGAAAACAAACAAACAAAACCTCCCAAGCAATCAACTTTTATTTCTTTACAATATTGGTTTTATTTTGTTAAAAAATACAAGGGAATTCTTTCCTATGTATTGGTGCTAAAGCCTGACCTGAGATTGGAAATTGAGTTCTGTGATAGTAATGACTGTAAGTACTAAACTCGCAGGTTAGGATAGGAATATAATAGAGAGCTAATTGCTATTCTTGACTCAGCCTGGAATACTAAGAAAGAAAAAGCCACATGAGCACTACTATAAGAAAGGCAAAGGTAATCTCATGTTCTTTAAAATTGATGAGGATGGCTTGAGAAGCATGATGTATAGCTTCATGCTCTGAACCTTTGGTTCAGAAAGATTTTCTGAAAAATAACTGGGAGATTTCTGTCACCATGTCCCTGGCTTTGGTTGAGGGATAAAGAAAGAACCTAGGTATCAAGTAGATCAAAATTGAAAACTCAACAGCTGGAAGTTATGATATGAAAGAACTTGTGAATAAAATCTTGATGCTGAAACATTTCCAGAGAAATAAGTGCATATGTTAGAAACTATTATCCAAAAGGAAGATAACATTTAAAAATTAATAGTGATAAAATTGGAATATATGTTCCAAAATTCAACTAATGTGGCAGTAAAAGCATAACAGCATTTATTTTGGTATTTTACACAAGGTGGACATAGGTGTGACTGCTTCGCTTCTAACTTTAAATTCAGAACATAGATTGAGATGCATCTTTAAAGATCAATTTTTTTCTCTTTCAGGAGTTATAACCCATTGATATACAGACTATTGAGCATTTACATTTTAAAAATTTTGTCCTTGAGTTGTCTCCTGTTAGCTTTTCCTTATGATAACCTATTCTTTCTTATAGCTATATTCCCTGTGGAGCCACATTTTACTTGATGCTGGTTACTAAGAAGAGGGGAAAAAACCCTCTACTTCTTTGCTTGTTACATGTCTGTTATCAGTAGTAACCCAGAGAGGCTGGTGTAATTAAGGAATATTATATTGGAGGAAAAAATAGTTTTGTATGCTAGAGATGACTAATCCACAGGAAGACAAAACAAAAACCAAACTCCTTGCAGGGATCGCCCATTATTCTGCTCCAATTTGTTATAGTGGTCTCCTTTGCTCAGATCTGATCTTCACTAATGAGAAGAAAATATCAGATTGGATTTAAAAATTTTCCATCAATATAGAATTGTTTACCTACAGCATGATGCTGATAAACTGAATAGTATAACTTCCATTGATCCACTCTGACTCCTACAGATTATATAAATGGTAAGCCAGGATTGCCGTTGAGTAATTTTAAAATAAAATCACTAATAAGTTGTGTATATTGGAACATAACAAGCTCTTATTGTCAATTATTCCTAACTTTATAATTTATCTTACTATTGTGTACTTGAAGGATATTAAAAATTCTTCTTGAAAAATGCCTACAAGAAGCAGATCTGTTTTATGAGGCTTGTTTACAAGAAAACATAGAGAATATTAAAAAAGCAAAATGTATAATCTATTTTATAAGAATAAGATGGAAAATCTGAGTAATGAAGCAATATTAATATCAGACATAGAGGAGCTTTTGCAGTTTATAAAGTAGTTAAAATTGTTCATGTTCATCACTTTTGAAAGTATTATATTTATATGAATTAAGAAACACATTTAATTACCATATACTGAAACAATACTATATATATATATATATATATATATATATATATATCAGATAATTCTCTTTTTTGGTAGTACTAAGGTTTGAACTCAAGGCCTTGTGGGTATGTAGCTGGAGCTCTACTACTTGAATCAGAACAGCTCCAATTCATTCTTTTTGGTAGTTAATTGGATGTAAGAGCCTCACAGCCTTTCCTGCCCAGGTTGGCTTTGAACCTTGATCCCCTGATTTTAGTCTCCTAAGTATCTAGTATCACAAATGTGAGCCAGTGGTGCTTAGCTATTAACTATATTCTTTCATATGGTTTTCTGGCACTAATAATGCTCATGCTCTGTTCTTTATAAAATTCTACTTAGATTTATAGTATCATGATTGTAAAGAGATGTCATTATGAACAGAGACACTAGTTCAATTGATAGAATAAAATACAATTAATATAATTTTTAAAATAAGCTTCTCTGGTTTATTGCTATTTGAGCCACTTAAATCATTCATATTTTTTTCTTTATAAGATTGTTTCTTGCTTTAAAATGTGTGGCTGTATTTGCAGTGCTCATTGTTTCATTGTATTTCTGATCAATGGAACAAGGCTAATCCAAATTTATAATTATTTTATTATTACAAATAATTGTTTATATGGAAGTAAGTATGCCTTACCATTTGATTAGAATTTTCTGGTTCTAATTATCATTAATTGATATATGATGAATACATGTATGTCTTTTCATCATTCCCATTGAGGAAAATATGAGAAAAATCACTTGAAATAATTATTATTATTATTTGGGTCCGGTCGTGGGGCCTGAACTCTGTGCCTGGGTGCTGTCCCTCAGCTCTTCAGCTCAAGGCTAGCGCTCTACCACTTGAGCCACAGCGCAACTTCTGGCTTTTTTCTTTTTGCTTATGTGGTACTGAGGAATCGAACCCAGGGCCTCAGGCATGCAAGGCAAGTGCTCTTCCACTGAGCCACCTTCCCAGCCCCCATCACTTGAAATTATTGAAGTCACTTTTACCTTATCTGATGAAAGGATTGTTATATAAATATTTAATATTTAGCTGCTCAATGTCTGCTCAGTCTCTAGGGAAAAGATGGCAATTCTTTTTTTTCTCTGAAGCTGCAGTCACTGAGAGCAGTGTGGATCCAGTGTTGCTTTGGCTTGGCTCCATGTAGAGAAACCTAGATAGGTGAAAGAAATGTGTGTACTTCTAAGGATAGTGAATTCTGGGCATCCTCTGGGGACCCTGGCACGCTCACAATGAGAGACTGACCTCCATGGAAAGCCAGTGAGGAAAGTGGCAGTAGCTGTAGGACCTTACTTCTTGAAAGGTATTCAATGCTCTCTTGTCTCTCACCTGAAATAACCAAAATTGTTGTCTTGGTGGATTTTTCTTTTTTCCTTATTCTTTTGAATTGACATTGAATGGTTTTGGAAGGGATAACTTTCATAAATTGACTTTTCATAAATTGCCCAGATTTGCCAGTTGTGAAAAGTGAATTTCTAAGGTCAGTTAATTTTTATTAGTTACTTGTGTTTTGGGGGGTAAAAGAATCCTATCTTTGATTATGCCAGCATATTTCAAATGGATGTGATGGATGGGTTGAGGTACATTGTATATATATATATGGACATGGTAATGTGAAGCCACCTTGTCTAATTGATGCTAGTGAAAAATGTGGAAAAAATTAGAATTTGAACTATTGATGTATTCTCAAAGGTGATGTGCTACGCATTCAGAAACATTTCACCTAAAATCTAGGCAAACACAGGAATGTTTCCATAAGGGGCTGGAAAGGGAGCTGATTATGGTTTCTAAGTGCAGGTCCAATCTCAATGCTCCAGGCAGCCAGAAGATGTCACTATTGTGCATAGAATAAACAAAAGAGAACAAGTTAACTTTTTTTGTAGTTCCGTGGTTATCTCCCAATTGTGCTAAATTTCTTCTGGAGTTCAAAAAAACACTGAGTCGAAGCATTGTCTTCAAGTTGACAGGCTCTGAAAAATTACTACATTCCTTAGATGGGCATGCCAGTCACACACCCACAGTGTTTCATTTGAAAGAAATAAAATTAAGCCATCTTTGCAATAAAATTTCTCCCTAGTTAATAATTTTGTATGGTACTAACTGGAAATTAATAAAATCACAATATATGTTTTGCTTCTACGCAGTATGTCTATCTATATAGCTTTAGTGTAGGTGTCAATTAAGAAATATTGGACTGTTTCACAAATTCCTGTGATTAAAATAATTTAATGTGGAAGAAAAAACCTGCCAAAATATACATTTTGACTTAAGATGAATGGGTGTGATGAATAGAATACATTTTAAAACAATACTTAGTCTGTTAAATTAGAATTCTTTTTATACTGAAAGTGATGTTATAGTTGGTGTTCTGGGAGAGGTTACAAGTGAAATTTAACACTTTCAGAACTACTTTTCTGTTCTCGCAAGAACCAAAATATGGGGAAACTTGTTCCTGGCTGAAGATTTTTTTTGACATATTCATTTCAGGAATAAATGTGAGGACAGGAAACAGGAAGGAATTAAATTCCAAGGGTCTGAAAGACTTGAATAGAAAGATGCTCAGGGTATGAACAGCTGGACTCAAATCAGGTCAGTGGCTAGTTTGACAGGCAAGATACCCTAGGCAAGACAATGAAAAATAATCAGAAGTCTTTTTCATTGAGAACTTTACAACTTTGGTGAGGGGCGGGCGGGGGGGGGGGAGGGGGAAGGGAGGGAATGGGGAAGTGATGAGAAGGGGAAACAAAGGAGGAGGCAAAAATGCTTGATAAGAAATGTACTCATTACTTTGCCCATGTAATTGTAACCTCTCTGTACAGTATTTTCATAATAAAAAAAGAAATCTTTTTCATTGAGTTGCTTATTTATTTATTTAAATTTTATTTTATTTTATTCTATTTGTGAACATACTGTATAGAGGGGTTACAATTACATGGGCAGGATAATGCATACATTTCTTACCAAGCATTGCAGCCTCCTCCTTTGTTTACCCTTCACATCCCTTCCCAGCCTCCCCCCTCCCCCCAATCCTCCTCCCCCCCTCCCGCGCATCGAGGTTGTAAAGCTCCTTTTCGACATGACAACTTGTACTTCTCATTGTTGCAACAGGTCCACCTGTATCCTTAAACGACTTGTTTTTCCCCATCTCCTCCACAAGTTATACTGACATCAAATATAGTGAAAGCGGGGGTTATACTGTGGGGGAGGGACATACAAAGCAGCAAAGAGATAATCTTATAAATGCGTTAGAAACACATGCATGTTTTGCTAAGTTTCCCTTTTGTTTGTTGGAAGTATTCCTTCAGTAGATGTATATATGCATTGGAAAAGAATGATTCAAGTCCTCAAATTAAAAAGTATTCTCTTTTCCGGTTTAGGTAGTGAAAGATCACCAGGTATATTTAAAACTAAAAACATAATAACTCATAGACAATTTATATTTTATCTCATGCTATTATATACTACTTACTATATACAACAGACCATTCTAATAGCTCCCCTCCTAGCAAGTTTATAAGGAAACCTTTATTATCATTCCTATTTTACATAAAAGAAAATGGAAACACAGGCAGACTTAATAAATCCTCCAGTGATATTTTGACAAAGAAAAGCCAAGTTGCCATTCAAATGAGAAAGTTTATATTACACACCCTGCACCATGCTGCTCTCCATTGCTTCTTTGAGATGTATGAAACATGGGCTGTGGTTGTGGTTACTACTCTGCTGTAAAATTTTTTTCTGTTGAGGTTTAAAACCAAGTGAAAATGAGTTTTCATAGCGCTCCTTAACTTACCAACATGGACAGAGTGATGAATTTTATTAAGCTCTAGGCAATGATAGTATTTTTTCCTATTTATTAAGACAAATAGAAAACAGATCTTGAATTTTATTATGCCATTTCCATACATGCACATAGTGTAACATGGTTATATTCGCCTGCTCAGAAGAGCTAGGAAACATTTTATGTTATCTCAGTGGTATGATTTCTGAACCTTGATAAAAGATGGTAATTGTTATAAAAGGATTATTAGAACTAAAGGTATTTAAATTGTGACCTCATTTAGAAAACATATAAATATATTGTGATAAATAATGGGCTTCACAATATTTTTATGCATGTGTTTAAGGTTCTTTAATTGTATTTACTCCCAATGTTCACAATTATCCCTCACCTCTCTTCCTGCTCCCCTATTCCCTAGCAGTTCCCAATCTACTTCCATGTCTTTCTTTTAAAAAATTCCATATATGAGATAAAGCATATGATACTTGTCTTTTTGAGTCTGGCTTATTTCACTTAATATGATTTTATTTGTTAAGTAGAAAATAAGGATTTAATCTATTTTCTTTTCTAGGTTTGTGAATGGTAGTGTACATTTAAAAGGTTGAGATTAGGTTGAAATTTGGGCCATTGAAAATTGTAAAATTGAGAGACTGAATTCAAAACAATCCATGAAAACATGTTTTTCTACATAGAAAGTTATTGTAAAAGAGAAGAGAGACACATAATGTTCTATCATTTTTAGGGGAAGTATTATTATCATAATTAAACTGTATAGAGAAAGAGGATTTCCTCATGATAGTTCCATATATGAATATACTGTAATGTGATTATATTCACCTCTGTTTCTTGAGATATTAATTCCAACAACAACTTGAGATTTCTGGAGATGAGAGGGGATGCAGTAGACTATATTATCTAATAGTGATTCCAGATGAGATGATCACTAAGTAGTCAGTTGAGTCAGTTCAAAATGAGCTTCATTCTTGCCTCCTCCTGACTATGCATGGCACGAACACATCAAGTTGGAATGTTTTGCTTCTTTTACTCACTGTTAATTTTCTGATTTCTGGCTTCTCTGGGGCAGAAGCTTCCTATTTGGTCCCAGCTGCACTCACTTTCCTGATTACTGAGTCTACAGGCATACAACATCAGGCCTGGATTTACATTGAGGGCTACATGAAGAATGAAATGAACAAATATTTATTGATCACCTTAGCATCAGTTATGCAACTGCAACAGGAATATATGACAGGAAAACTCCTGGTGTTACAAATTATGTTTATTTCTATCTTGAAAATTTATAAAATATATTATTCTTTCCACCCTACTTCCTTTTATCTTCAGGTTAATCCTGGCTAAAAAAGGAATATATTTCCTTATAGTTTTTAGCATAGCTGAGCATGCAAATAATATTTCTATTGTCATAAATTCATAGATCTGTAAGAATATGACTAATGACCCAAAGGAAAAGAACATAAAGTTAGATGAACTACACAGGGTATTCAGGGGTGAAGGAAGCATACTATAGACTTAAGAGACCAAGTAATAGTTCATGGATGAGGTGAAGCTTTTGCTGAGCCTTGAAAAATGTTTAAGTTTTAAAAAGGCAAAGAGTCAAGGATGGCTTCTAGACAGAGGCAAATACAGAGATACAGAATTGAGAGAATGATGCTAATTTAATCTAGTGAAGTCAAAGTTTTAGAAGCTGACTTTGACTCAATGCAAACTAATTTCTATTAGAATTCTTCTTATAACACATATCATATAGGTAATTAAGAGCCATGGCTTGATGTAGTTTATATTCATCCTAATTTGGTATCACTTAAAAGGAAAATGACTTTTTTTATTTCCTTCTCCCATTGGGGGAGAATGTATGCTTCCTATCATGTGAACTACAAATTTGATTTATATGTGTATCCAATAGTGTGTTACTCTAGTATTTCTTTTTGTTTTTTCAGATTAATTATTTTTCTTTTTTTATTGTCAAGGTGATGTACAGAGGGGTTACATTTACATAAGTAAGGGAATAAGTACATTTCTTGTCAAACTTGTTACCCCTTCTCTCATTTTTTCCTACTTTCCCTCCTCCTCATCCTTCCAAGTTGTACAGATCATTTCCAACATATTGTCTTGTGAATATTGTGGCTACATTAGTTCCCCCTTGTCCTTTGTCTCATCATTATGTTGTTCCCCTCCCTTCCATAATTTAGATAAACATGTATACAATACCATGGTGCCAAAATCAAATACAGGGACAACAGGGGATATACCATAGGGGAAGAAAAGAAACAAGAAATCACATAGCACATTAAAAATAACAACATATAAGAAAAACTTCTTGTGTCCATGTCTTGGAGTTCATTTCATTTAGCATCATCTTATATGGTCAAATGTACAATTAAATTTGAGATAGAATTTCCTCTCAGATGGAAACTATCTGAACCATCATCTTTAGGAATTAAGCTTGATAGGCAAGTTGTCTAAAATTGAAGCCATGCTCCCAGACTCTTTTTGCCTTAGTTATTTTTGACATGTCTGGGCTGTAAACATGATCTTTATACCTCTGCCTTCCAAGTAACTGGCATTGTAGGTATGAACTACACTACCAGGTTACATGGCTGTTTTATTTATTTATTTTATTATTAATAAGTTTTTTTATTGTGAAAAGAGGGTTTTTTAAATTGTGAAACAGAGGGGTTGCAATTACATGAGCAAGGTAATGAGTACATTTCTTATCAAGCATTGTTGCCTCCTCCTTTGTTTCCCCTTACCATCCCTGCCCTTACTCCTCCCCCCCCTCCACTGCCCCATACCAAAATTGTAAAGTTTGTTTTTCCACATAATGTGTTCTACATCTCATTGTTGCAATGGGGCAACCTGCATCCTTATTTAAACAATTTGTTTTTTCCCTTTCCCTCTCCCAAATTATACCAACATCAAATACAGTGAAAACAGGAGTTATACCATGGGGGAGGGACATACAAAGCAACAAAAAAATCTTATAAATATGTTAGAAACAATAGCAATAAAGAAAAACTATTTGAGTCCTTATCGTGGGGTTCATTTCAGCTAAAATCAACTTATCTGACCGTTTCTGCTTGTCTCAGACATATACTAGTTATTGCAAATAAGGGAAGCCAAAGGACCTATGTTTCTTTGGGCCTGGCTTACTTCACTTAATATAATTTTTTCCAAGTCTTTCCATTTCCTAACAAATGGGGCAATGTCATTCTTTTTGATGGAGGCATAGAATTCCATTTTGTTCTCAGTATATACACATTTCAATGAAAATTCATTTAATTCCTATCCAAAGATCCTTGAAAGAACAGCAACATGTCCACAAGTATGTAAATATTGTTTTATGAATATTTACCCAACTTGACTGATAAAATTTATAGCAATGTTAGTTTTAATATAATTGAGTATTTTCAGTATTCAAATAGGAATTACAAAGCAAACCTCTCTCTTTCATAGGGAAAACTTTACATCCCTTTTCTATGTTTCTGTTTAGATCCCTTTCTACTTGCCTTTTGGGGAAACCTCAGATAATTAGTACTGTCTTTGTATGAAGATATTTTATTTAGAATAAAGTAAAAAAAAAAAGAAAAACCTGGAAAAGTTACAGGTCAAACTATGGATTTATTTCACTAGAAATGAATATGATTTATGACTGAAAGTTCAGTCTTTTAGCAATTATTTATTTCACTCCTTAATTTTACCCACCCATTATAGATTCTTTTTAATTTTGTTTCATACAATAGCATCAAAACATTACATTTCAACCCACAGAGGAAATATTTTATTCCCTCAGCACTTTTTGCTAGCTATCAATGAAAAATTTGACTCTGAAGAAATGGAGTATTATCAAAATTTCTAGTGCCTAGGAAAAAATGAAGCAATTCCAAAAAAATCATATTTTGGTTTCATTCATTACTATGTAAACAAAGAATGACCCCTTAGAAATCATTTAAAATATGAGGATGTTAATATATTACAAAGTGTATCAAAGGTTGTGTATATATTTTTACAAAAAGATTTTAGCTTTGGCCAAATTGAAAACTGACTTTTTTGGACATATTTCCATCTTTTATAACTATTTTTAGATTTCCCTTTCTTTATTCCTCTTTTATTTGTCACATGGATAGAGACATAAGGACACATTTTCTCAAGGCTTGAAAAACTCTATGGAGAGGATTAAAATTTTTTTATTGTAAAGATATTGTACAGAGAGGTTACAGTTTCATGAGTAAGATAATGAATACATTTCCTATTGAGCATTGCTACCCCCTCCTTTGTTTTCCCCTACTATTCCTTCCCTCCCTCCCTACCTAACTCCTCCCCACCTCCAAAGTTGTAAAGTTCGTTTTCAACAAAGTGTCTTGTACATCTCATTGTTATAATGGGTCAACCTGTATCCTTATTTCACATTTTGTTATTTCCCTTCCCCTCCCCAAATTAGGAAAAAATGTATATACAAGATGCAGGACACCAGAATGAAATACAGTGACAACAGGGGTTATACCATGGGGGAAGAACATACAAAAGTAACAAAAACATTACACCCCAAGATATGGATACACGAGGTTTTTTCTAAAGAGAGTTTTATATCCTCCTATAGAGAGAGATAATGACTATGTATTTTAGTTCCAGGACAGTACTATATGTGTTTGCATTTCAGTGTGATCATTTTTAGCGCATTTCTTCACTCTTGAGAAGTCTGAGTTTGAGAACAAATTATATGATTATTCCCAGGACAAAGTTCATTCCCCCTCTTGCTTTTAGAGTCAATTATTTACAATTGCATCTTACAATTATTTAAAAACACAATTTAAATCATTTCAAAACACCATTTTATAAGTGCAATAGTACAGATTTTATAATTATTATTATTTTTACTTTTTAATTTTATTGTAAAGATGCTGTACAGAGAGGTTACCATTACATGAGTAAGGCAATGAGTACATTGCTTATCTATCATTGTTACACCTTCCCTTCCTTGTTGTTGTCCCACCATCTCTTCCCTCCCCCACTTCCCCACTTCTTCAAACTCCCTATCCCCCCAAGTTGTAAAGTTCATTTCTAATATACTTGTTGCAGTGGGTCATCCTGTGTCCTTGTTTCAGTGTTTTGCTATTCCCCTTCCCATTCCCAGGTAGACATATGTATATACAAGATGCAGGGTACCAAAATCAAGTACAGTGATAACAGGGCTGAAATTTCTTAATATCACATTTTCTTTTTCTGCAAACGTGCCAAGTACATCCTTAAAGATATCCACGAGAAAACTATTGAGAAGGCTTTTTGTTATAGTTACTGCAACATAGGAGATTTTACTCAGTAGAGTCTCAGCTTCATATGACAGGGGAGGGAGAGGAAAGGAGACACAAAATATCAGCTCAGGGATTGGGTAATATTAAAAGTGCTTAGCAAGGCAGGGAAAAGGGTGGGTTTAAGTAAACCAAATCATAAGGTACCAGTTATAACATTGTAACAGCTTTACAGTTGGGCACAGTGAGGTAAGAAACTGGAAGCTATCTTACTGATCAAGCTGCTAATCAGAATTTTTGATGAATTGGCTGTTGGATTTGGTACATAAGCTGTTTTAGATAGCTTATAATTTTATCTTTTTGGAGGAAAATTTTTTCTGGAGTAAGTTGCTGGTGTGTTTTTGCTATTTTGTCAAATACAGCCAGGAAACTGGTTTCATTTATGTTAACAGCTTCAAATAACTTTTGTTTATTAAATTGAAATGTAATTTATGCTGTTTAGTTTTAATATTAATTTTTAAAATTTGTTTTGATGGAGAGTTTATACGTTATTGGAGAAGTCAATAGTACTATTTGTGTAGAGTTTCTTGAGGACTTAATCTAGGTGTTTATCCTCAAACACAGTTTTAAATTGTTGGCACTGATGGGAAATTTGAATAAATGTGCGTTTTGCATAAGCTAGAGCTCACATGTGAGTTATGCCATGGATATTACTATCTGATTTTTATTTGTATCCCAAATTTCATTATCCAAAATGATGTTTTGAATCATTTGACTTTCAGAGTGTTGGTAAAAATGTCTATCTAACTAAGATTATTTGCTTTAAGCTCAAAATATCAAAAATCATTTCAGTTCTGTACTTTAACTCATGAGGAATTTTCAGTTATTAAGAAATACATTATTTTTGTAGAAATTATTCAATTGAAATTTTAATATAAGAAGATTGTAGCTTATTTTAAAACTGTGGGTTTGGCTTCAAAGTGACACAAAATGCCACAGAGTCATGAAAATAATGTGCTACTTTATTACATAGTATTGAGCTTGCCCTCAAGACCTTTATTTGGTCTTTTTGTTGGAGACCTCATCCCTGACAGCAGAGTGGAGAAAACTGTGGCTAGGCTACTTAAGTCTCTTCTAGGTTTGGATGTCAGAGAGAGCATGCACTATTTATTTTAAGCCTTATACCACAGTTTCACTGGCTCATTGCCAGGGGTGAATATAAATAAATAATAAAAAGAATTAGGGTATCATAAATCAATAAACAATGTTAGCAATAAATAAGTTAGATTATAATTAAACAATAGAAAAAATAAAAGGCTTTCAAATGTATTGGTTCTTCTAGCTTGAATATATATATATATATATATATATATATATATATATATAT
>NW_012267221.1:33673725-33694155 GCF_000151885.1 Dipodomys ordii | reverse complement strand
GCTCTTCAGCTCAAGGCGAGCACTCTGCTCTACCACTTGAGCTACAGCGCCACTTCCGGTTTTCTGGTGGTTTATTGGAGATAGGAGTCTCATGGTCTCTCCTGCCCCTCTGGCTTTGAACCGCTATCCTCAGATCTCAGCCTCCTGAGTAGCTAGGATTACAGGCTTGAGCCACCAGCGACCGGCTCCCTCCCCCCTTTTAAAAATCTTTTTCTTTCTCTTTTTTTTCCTTTTCTCTTTCTCATTCTTTCTTTTTTCTCTTTTTCTCTTCTTCATTCCTTCGTTTCTTCCTTCCTTTTTTCTTTCTCTCTCCCTTCTTCCTTCCTTTTTTGTTTCTCTCTCCCTTCTTCCTTCCTTCCTCCCTTCCTTCCTCCTTTCCTTCTTCCCTTCCTTCCTCCCTTCCTTCCTCCCTCTCTTCCTTCCTTCCTTCCTTCTCTCCCTCTCTCCCTCCCTCCCTCCGTTTCCCTTCCTCCCTCCCTTTCCCTTCCTTCCTTCTTTCCTTCCTTCCTTCCTTCCTTCCTTCCTTCCTTCCTTCCTTCCTTTCTTCCTTCCTTCCTTCCTTTCTTTTTTCTTTCTTTCTTTCTCTCTTTCTTTCCTTCTTTCTTTCCTTTTTCCTTTTCTCTCTTTCTTTCTCTTCTCTTCTCCTCGTCCCCTCCCCCATTTATGCCAGTAATGGTGGCACACAAGGCTGGGGCTTTTCCACTTGAGTCACAGAGCAATGTCTGGCTTTTGGGTGGTTAATTGGAAATAACACTCTCATGAATTTCATAGTCTGGATTTGAACTGTGATAACCAGTTTTCACACTCCTGAGAAGCTAGGATTACAGATGTGATCCACTGGAGCCTGGCTTAACATGATGTTTCATAGTATTAATTTTCTGTGTTTTGTGAAACTCTTAGTTCTTACCTACTTCTGTTTTGCACCTATAGCTATAATGGCCAGGAAGATTATCTCTTTGATTCTTGCATTCACAGGGGCACTGTTGATCAATGCTCCTGAAACCCATCATCATGTTTGTTTGAGGTGCATGCCTACAGCAGGTGATTAAGGTCCACAGGAATATTAAGGAAGACCCATTGATTAGACTCCAAGATTCCACAACAGACTCCCATAGGCCTGTGTTACAGTTTGAGATTCTTTCCACCAATTCTCCCATCTTTTATTCAATGTCTAACCTCCTTATGATCTGATGGCTCTCATAGCTTTTCCTACTCCTTTTTCCATTGTGCTCAGAGGATTACTCCCTAAACATCTCTTAAAGATCTAATCTCAACTTGGCATCTGCTTTTAAGAAGCATGCCAGCAAAAAAATCAAATAGCAAAAGACAAATTGTCACATCTTGTTTTCTTCTACATAAAGAAGATATATTTAACGGAAGAGTTGCAATGATTGAAAGATGCAACTTTGAGATGCATTATTGCAGAGAGCTCCCTTAACCAAAGGCCTCAAGTGCTATGCCCTAAAATCGAACACTTTTTTCTTAGGTGCTGGGCATTGGAGCTTGTTTTTCTCTTTAATTCCCTTATAATACTCCCTTCCCTTCTTTTTCAGCTGAGAGACCCAACTTTGGAGGTTGTATATTCACATAAAGACTTGGAGGTGCTGATGGGTGTGGTCTTAATTCTCAGATTAACTTTTCTTATGTGTCAGGTTGAGTTTTGACATCTTTTTTTTGAGTCTTTTCTTGGTTCATTACCTTCATGTCTTCCTTTCCCCTCTCAAATAAAAGATATCATTCAGATTTTCCCATGGAAAACCTGCCCTAGCAATATATCTCTGCCTGCACAATAAGTTGTGTTCCTCACATCTGCTGGTCTTACTCTCTGAATCTCTCAAAGGTGTTTTGCTGCTGTGCTCCCATGGATTTTAACGACCTTAATCTTATTTATGCTTTTGAGTTCTATATATTACTTTCATCATTTCAATGGCAGTTAGGAGGAAAACAACTGAAAAACCCTGCCCACACTTAGACTGTCACATTTTAGACTTTTTTTGTTATTGATGTAAGTTTATAATAGAAGGAGACACTAGGACTCTGTTCAGAGAGATCTGGGTCCAAACCACTTACTGCCAATTTGATTGTCTGGTTATTTAATTCAGGACCCAGGATGAAGTACAAAACTTAGTTGCTTGAAATCACAATTAATTTAGAAGCACTAAATAATTTATGTTTATTTGCATCTAAATTGTTTATTATTTTCTTTTGTTCCAAATCTGTCTTTTTGATTCCACATATTCTTTGGTAATATATTAGAAAAAAATACCCATTGTTTTCTGAGCATTACTATCTTCTCCTGGTATGGAATGTTACACCTATTTATTCTGTCATCAATCATATCTCTTATTTAAATCTCATTAATGTTAATGCTCTCAAAGTCTTAATGCAGCTTGGCTGTAGTGAAAGTCACCTAATGGACTCAACTAAAGCATTTTCTTAAAACAAAAAGTGAATTTTGGAGAGTAACATCTAACTGTGGTTGTGAAGAGGGATTTATCAATTGTAATCTGTTTTGAAAGTTTTCATTTTTAATGCTTTAATTAATGCTCTTTGATCTTGTTCCAAGCTATAAGACTATATAACATGTATTTTAAATTCATAAATTATACATATATTTGATCACTTTTTAGCTTTAATAAATAACTGAAAGTATTTCATAATAATTTTCTTTGTACAAACAGTTGGACTTATTACTTAATGGCTCATATTTTAACCAGATTGACTACATTTAAAAGAATGGAATGTGTAGTGGTTAGTTCTCCATTGGAAACTTAAATGTTATATTGAAGACCTATAAATGTTGTCATCTCTTATTTTGAATTTTATCATCTCTTGGAGAAATTAGGAATCCACTGTTTTCTAGCTCAGATATGACATTTTATTATAAATGAAAATATGAAAATCACTGATATGAAGGAAATCTAAAGAGTATAGCACATGTATGCCTTCTCATTAGAAATCTAATTACATTTTCAACTTGTTAAAAAACTTTGCAAAAATTTCAAAAAGTACGTGATTGATTGATGAAGTATTTTTTGTTAATTTTTCCATATTAAGAAAAATGGTATGGAATAAGAGTAAATGGTAATGCTAATATAAAATGCTTATTATCTTTTTGAATTTTCAAATAAATGAGATTAATTTATTTTTGTTGAGTGTGTCTGGTCTATATTTACTGTACACAAATGAAATCACCTCAATACACTCACACAAACTATAATTGATTAATGTAAATACTATAGGCCAGAACCAGTCCAAAGTGTTTTATTAATATTATCCATGTTAATTTCATCATAATATCTCTGTGAGATAGAGTTCTGAGAGATCAGCATTCTAATTTTAATATTTGAGAAGTTAAGGCTTAGCTCTTTTGTTGATGTTGTCTAGCTGGTACTTTCTGGAATGTTAGGCTCCCGACAACCACATTGTTGAGATGTTTGCTTCAAAAATACTCATTTTGCTTGGCCTTTAGAATACAAGCTCAAGCTATATTGTATTCATCCTAAAGATGTGGACAATTTTTTTCAATAGAAGAATGCAACAAGGAAATAAATTGGTTGATTTAGAAATACGAGTTTGAAGAAATGGGAGAGAAAGAGGAAACAGATAAAACTGTATGAAAGGAAATGTACTCATTACCTCATGCAAGTAAATGAAACCCTTCTATATATCATCTCTATAATAACAATAAAGTAAATTATAAAAAAGAAAGAAATTTGAATGTGAAATTCTGCCTTTAGCAGTCTGGTAAGATTTCACAGAGCAGGTAAAATTTGAACTAAATCTTCTGTAATGACTTAACAGTTTTGCTAGACCATGGCTTGGTTTTGAAATTAAAGAAAGAGTGGAATTCTAAGGGCTATATAACTATTATATAGCTGAGAAACAAATATAAACTTTATGAGTGGACTGGCTTCTTAAAAAATAAAGTCATGGTTTTTGATGGATCTTTTGTTCTCTATCCTAAGTTGTGTGTTAGCATGCACACACATGCATGTCCTAGCACACACACATGCATGCAATGTGCACAAATAAATGTTACTTGAGAAAAGTTATGTTCTGGTCTGAAAAATTACTGAGAAATGACATATATTTTCTTTCTATTCTTGACATTTTTTTCCTTCTCTTTCCATTTCAGCACAGTGAAATCAGTTTTTATTGGGCACTCTTAAGGATTTAGAGTGCAGGTCTGCCCACAGAGTGACTGCAGTTTTCCTCCATTTTTACTTCTTTCCCTCCTTAGCAACACAATTACAAATAAACAGTGACCGCACAGGTACTTTCTGACACTGACGTGAGGAGAAATATGGCCTCAACCTGGCAGGCCTGAGCATTTAAAACTGCAAAGCACCTAAGGTGAAGAATAACCAATTTCAATTGGGACAAGTGATGAGCAATAATGGTTTCAGTGGAAGACCAGAGCAGTTTTACCCTGAGGAAAAACAAAACTGTAATGTCTTTTCTCTAGTTGTTAAAGAATATAAAACTAATAGCAGGGTTGATAGATACCAATTCCTTATTTGGAAAAACTAGCAACATAGTCTTAATTATCAGATAATATTGAAACTATTGAAGGTAGTGCTTTGTCTTTAGCTATTTACATATAATTAAGATGTTCATGAACAATTAAAATTGTTTGTTTTCTAGCACACATAAATAAAAATACTATGAAAAAATTCCATATGGACGAGAAGGGAAATATCAATATTCCTTATAGCCTTTCTAGTCAATTTCTTTATTAATGATAGTCAGTACTCAGTATCAGCACATATCTTAGTCTTATAAACAGACTAATATGTAGGATTATACTAATAATGTGTACTAATAACTAATAACAGAGGTATACCAGGACTTTTTATACTCTTTAGCTTTGGGTATGTGATAGTGACCATCACATATGTGGAATTTTGCCCATCATTTTGATTTAGATATTAAGTGTCCCCTCCCAAAAGCCTCTTATTTGGCTTGGTCCTCAGTGCAGTGTTGAATAGTGGGGTATTTGGGAAGACTCACTTTGGAATAATCCATCGATGGACTAACAATTTGCTTCCATAATTGGTGGAAATGTTGTTTACATTATTGGGAAATGAAGGAAGTTGTATATGTTAATTATTCAAAAGGTTTTATCAGGAGATAAGGTACTAGTGGTATGATGAATGAGAAACTAAAATATTAATATGGTTAAATTTATGTGAAAATGGAATAATGAAGCTTGCTGAGATTGACTAGAGAAGGGGAAGGTGGCGAGGATGATTGAAGTTATGGGTGAACCAGATGAAGGTATGTTGTATGGGTACATAGACATGCCAAAATTAAACTTTGTATCACCAATTGATGATAATAAAACATGTAAAATTCTACCTAACCTTAGCACACATTTGTAACCGAGTAATGGAATCTCAGCAAAACAAAGTGCCTGAACCTGAGGAAATCAGATGAGAAACCTCCACTACAGCCAATCCAGTTGTCTTCCTATCACTGTCTTTTGTCTAGCTATAAACAAAACCTGCACATGTGGTGGAGTGAAACATACCCTAGCTCTCTTTGGTGTGAAATGATGCCATAATATAAAAGCTTTGTATTTAAACTAATAACCTTGCTAAATTAAGTTGGTGTCAATTTTAACACTATCTGGGGTTTCTAAAATGAGAAAGTCAAGCATGGACATGCCTGAGACATCTCAGTTATCATTGGAGTCTCATACTTTTGTGAATTTTACCACTTGGAGTTCCTCCAGGTCCTCAAAGAGAACATTGGAGAAAAATCTTGTGCCACAGGCAAGAGAAGGAGGAAACAATTTTGAAATATGCCAGAGCATTTTGTCCTTAAAAAGATAACCTCAGGAGAATCTATTTAACTAGAACCTATCCTGCTGGAGTTTTATTACAGCCTAATGACTTGATAGAAGAGAACTCCAGGATCATCTAGCTTCTTATATAGGAGAAGGGAAATATACAACTTTAGCTTTCTCTAGCTATCATGCCAACCCAATAGAAGTGAAAACCTGAGGTGCATGTATAAAATTTATAGCCGAGAGGCACACTCTCAATAAAAGCCTGGCACCTAATTGTCAAACTAGAATGTTTCTCTCCCCACTGTAGCTTATTACCAAATTACTGAAGGCCAATTTGATGCACTTTTAGACCTAGTATATTATGTCTAGCTATCAAGAAAAAGTTTGAAGGTCATGCTAAAAATTGAGCTTATTCCTTCCTTTGGTAAAATTCATCCACTGAACATTTACAAAGCACCTATTTAGCCCCAGGTTTAGAGCACAGCTTATCTAACAGTGAAAGAAACCACATCTTGGATGTCCCTCCCCCACGGTATAACCCCTATTTTCACTGTATTTGATGCTGGTGCCCTGCATCTTGTATGTATATTTCTCTAATTGGGGAGGAGAAGGGAAAAAAACAAAATGCTTAAATAGGGATACAGGTTGACCCATTGTAACAATGAGATGCACAAGACACTATGTTGAAAAATGGATGTTACAATTTAGGGTGGGGGGAGTGTAGTTGTGGAGGTGGGAGAGTGAAGGGATGTTGGGGGAAAAACAAGGGAGGAGGTAACAATGCTCCATAGGAAATGTACTCATTATCTTGCTCATGTAACTGTAACTCCTCTGTACAGTAGTTTTACAATAAAAAAGTATTGAAAAAAGAAACCACATCTACTTACAGACAGGAGACACAGACACAGACACCTATGTGAGCATGAACATGGGATGACTTCCTTTCTCAAGGCCTGCTTGCTCCCTGACCATTCACATCATTCAGGTTTGCTTCCTTCTGCATATGCTCCCTCACAAGAACCTTTCACTAACATTATTTTTAAGTTTTTTAAAAGAAAATTTTATAGGTTTCTATTACTAATAATTTGTAATGACAAAATGGCAGCCATCTGCTTTGGTGGCTCATACATGTAATCCTAGCTACTCAGGAGACTGAGATCTTATCCCCATTTAACCATTAGAAAACCCAATGTCACCCTATGGCTGAAAGTAGTAGAACATTACCCTTGAACAAAAAAGCACAGGGACAGTACCCAGGCCCTGAGTACAAGCCCTACAACTGACAAGAAAAAGAAAGAGAAAAAGAAAAAGAAAAATTCTCTGAGCTGTTAACGTCATTATAGAGAATAGTCCATAATTGCTTCTTCTCTGGCAGGGAAGAAACCTTAGTCAAACTAAAGAAATACAAGGCATATTACAATTAAATGCTGAAATTTTGGAGGACTTTCTTTCCCCATTAATTCCTGTATTTTTGTAATATTTAAAAAGTAAATCTAGTAATTTTTGCCCTTCCTCTATGAAACAAGTAGAATTTTTTAAGTTGTTATAGAAAAAGTGATCTAAAGAGGGATTGCAGTTATATAAGTTTGGTAATGAGTACATTTCTTTTTGAACAGTGTCACCTTTTCCCTCATTTTCTCCCAGTTTTTTCTCTCCTGACAACACCCTCCCCACAAGTTGTATAGTTCATCTCCAATATGGTGTGTAGTGAGTATCACTGCTGCATTTATTCACCCTTTGTCCCTCCATTTCTGTTCTCTTCTTTACTCTCCCTCAAACAAATAAAATTATATACAAGACAAAAGGTTCAGAATCAAAAATAGGAAACAAAGGAGGGGAAAAAGAAAAAGAACAAAAAACTTCTTGTTTACATTTCTTGGAGTTCATTTTGATAAACATCATTTTATATGAGCATATGCACATAGCTATTGATCCTTTGTGATCCTCTCCTAAGAATATCATTAGTCTCACTGTGTGAATGTCTAGAATCCTGTGTATTTATCATATCCAAGTGTATGTTGTTGTCTTTTACCATCCAGTGTGTTTACTTGTACTAGTTTACAACAAATGAGGGAAACAATGCAACCTATTATTTCTTTGAGTCTGGCTTACTTTGCTTGATATAAATTTTTCCAAGTCTTTCCACTTATGATTGGTATAATATCATTCTTTCTGATGGAAGCATAGAATTCTATTACATATAATGCCAGATTTTCTTGAGCCATTCCTCTGCTGAGAGGTGTCTGGGTTGATTCCATATCTTCACTAACACTAGTGTATTATGTGATATGTATTAATTTGATATTTGATTTATATTTTTTAAATCCAGTTTTTCTTATATTTACATACGTGTTTTATATATCTCAACTTAGAATATGAGCAAAAAAAACCTGGTAACAGTTTTAGCAGACATTACAAAGTAGATACTGCATAAAACCTAAGTACAGGAAATGAAAACTACAAAGATGAAAGGAAAACCCACTTTTTTGCCTTCGAAAAACAATTTTAATATCAAAGCATTTAAAAAGACATCATTACAAAAAATGAAAGAATGGCTGTAGGCTAGAAGACAATATTCTCTATATTAGTAGTTGGAAAGAAAAGTGTTCTAACTACTTTAGAAACTCAAATTTTTTATAAACTCAGCCTACAGTTACAGAAAGAAAAGTGTATAAATATCCTAGGCTCATAATTGAATACCCATATTAAGTTTTTCCTTTTTTTAAGAGTTTTGTTATTGATTCTTTTTTCCTTAATATATATATTTTGTAAAGATACTGTATAGAGGGGTTACAGTTACATGAGCAAGGTAATGAGTCCATTTCCTATTGAGCATTGTTACACCCTCCTTTGTTTTTTTCCTACCATCTCTTCCCTCCCCACTGCCCTCCCTCCCCCACAAATTTGTAAAGTTCGTTTTCAACATAGTGTCTTGTACATCTCATTATCACAGTGGGTCATACGGAATCCTTATTTCAGCATTTTGTTATTTCCCTTCCCCTCCCAAAATTAGAAAAATGTATATACAAGATGAAGGACACTGAAATCAAATACAGTGACAACAGGGATTGTACCATGGGAGAAGAACTTACAGACGAAACAAAAAAATCACATAGTACATTAAAAAGAACAGCAACAAAGATAAAACCTCTTGTGTCCCTATCTTAGGGTTCATTTCATTTAGCATCAGGTTATATGGTCATATGTACATAGCCTTTGACCTCTTCTGCTTGTCCCAGACAAGCAGTTATTGGAGATAAGGGAAACCATGGGACCTATGTTTCTTTGAGTCTGGCTTGCTTTACTTAATATAATTTTTTCATGTCAGAAACCCCATTTTTCACAGATCCTTACATGCTAAATATAATATTTTTATATTTACATGCGAAACTTTCTGTCTTTATATGAACTTTAGATTTTTTTCTGCCACATGAGTGAGAGAAGATGTCAGTTGCATACTTTTGCTTGAAATGTCCTCAAAAGTTTGTCAAAATTCATAAGGAAAATTTAATTTTAACTATTCAACAAAACAAATACTAGGAAATGGGTACTCGAAGCAGTGAGGTTATGAAGAAAGGAATTGACAACTGAAGAGAAAAGGGGAGAATTCAGTAAAAAATTCAATGCATATCCTACAAAATTAAGAAAAATGAGGAAGGAGATGCATTTGGAGGGATGGGTGAGAATGTTAAAAGGGGTGATATTGATCAAGATGCATTGTATTCATAAATTCCCTCTTGAATTGCAGCTTTTTGGACAATTACATAAAGATAATAATAACATTAAAAATGAAAAAAGGAAATTGGCTATTAAAATTATTTGAATTGAGTAAAATAAATATAAATTCTCAATAGCTTTTGTCAAGTTATCATTATATCTCAATCCAAAGAAATGATGGGACATAAAAGGAATATATCTATATGGATTGTAAAGCTCTGCCCCCAGTTCGAACTCAATTGATATAAATGTAAAATCCCATAAAACTCAGGCCAAGAGAAATTCCGTTTCTTTCTTGGCCAACACAACATGACTGTAGAACAGCTGAAAGCCAAATTTTCATGTCTTTGTAATTTAATTCTTTTTTCCCACCTGCATGTGGCAAACAATTCATCATAACTTCCAACTGTAGCTTTGCCAAATGTTGGGCAAAGTGGAGAATATATTTAGCTCCTGAAAGCAATTTGGTTCTTCAGTTGTGCTTACTTATCAATGATATACATTCTCGTCATTATGCTCATGGCCCATCTAGTATTTCAGTACTTTCTCAGTGGAAAGAGTGTTCTCTGCTCAGTCTGTTATCATGATATGGACATAATAACTGTTTTTTTGAAATTGTTATCAAAAGCTCTTGAAGCTAAAGGAAAAGGATGATCAAAACTCTCCTAAAAGTCTTGGTGTATCTGGGACATTCTAAGCAACGTGCTTAGAAACAAGGTTTACATCTAAATTCCAGGTTTCACCCAATAATTATAGAGATATGTTTATATCTTAAAGAAGTACTTGAGCCATTATAACAATATGCTATATAATAAAATTATATAAGTTATACTTTATAACAAATTACATTACATATTATGATATAATATGTAATTAAGTGCATATTACATATTATATATTATCTACTGTCTACTATATAGAGGGCAGATTTAGGTGTACAGTAGTGAAAACTAAGATTATAGAGTGGGGTATAGGCCTTAAGTATAATCACAAAAAAGAATAATGATAACAAATCCAAACATAGTAAATTGAGATACTGCTGTTAAAGAAAATATTGTAAACTACAAGAGAGTATAATATAGAAACAAAATTTATCTAGAATGTATAGTGAAACCTTCTCTAAAGGAGTTCGATTTGTTTTAAGATTAAAATAATGAAAAGTAGGTAATTGACAAAATAATTTGGGTTAAGAATAAATATATTTAATGATAGAAAACATCACATACAAATTTCCAGCACTTAGAAGGAAGTTACAAACAGAGGGTGGGTGAGGATGTTGTTAATTTTGGCTGGAAATAAAAGAAATTGATGTACATATATACCTGCATGAATAAGGAAACCTTAAAGGAAAACTTTAAAGGAAAAGATGATGACTTATCTTTGGGATATGTTTGGTTTCTGCTAACTTTTTATTTGAGTAGATAATCAAAGAGACCTTTAGATGTGTAGAGCTAACAATAGTAGAGGCTTAATGTAAAGACATAAACTAGGGAATTATCAGTAGATGAATATCTATGAATATCTAATGAATTATAGAAATAGCTTAGATTGTCTAGGAAGAAAGTGACACATAAGAGAGTAAGATACAAGAACAGGAGAAAATAACTGATTATCTATCTATCTATCTATCTATCTATCTATCTATCTATCTATCTATCTATCTATCTATCTATCTATCCATCTATCTAATCTGTCTTGTTATAATGAGGCTCTTGTGCCATTCCCTCAGCCCCTTTTTTCTCAGACAGAGTCTTGCTAACTTTTTGCCTGTATTGGCCTTGAAATCTGAGCCTTCCCAATAACTAGGAAAATATTGTGTGAGCTACCTTGCCCAGCCAATAATTTATTCTTCAGGACTATCAATATTTGTAGTCTAAGTAAAATATCAGAGGCAGTTGGTAGATGACTCAAGAATGTGTCAAAATGTAGGAGGAATGTGGTCAAGTATATGTTAAAACTGGTAAGAAACTGATAAATTGTTTTTGAGAATAGTTGTACTACTTTCTGTTTCTACCAGTAACATGTGAGTTTTATATCTACATGATTTTGGTAGCACTGGATAATTTTTTCCACTGTTTTGGTGAATTTCATTGTAGTTTTAATTTACATTTTCCTGAAATATGAAATACTTTTTCAGAACAAAACTAATTGTGAGAAGAGACAGAAGATTAAAAATAAAATAATGCTTGACTGTTAGACATAAAAATCTTGGCAGTACTGAATGAACAATTATTGATTGTTTTGTATTTAATACAAGTACAAAAGACATTGAAAAATATTGATTTACTTTTTATTCGCATAAAAGGAACAATCAAGACTTAATAGTTGCTGCAGTGAGTGCAAAGCACAGTAATTATTTTAGCTGAGGAATGGAGAGATTATACCAAAAGAGTTGAACTGAAATTTTGTGCACTGTAATTTCTGTCTTAAATAAAGTAACAGTAACAACTGTGATGTTATCCATTTCCCTAACTCAAATATCTATAATTAAGCAACTTACTTCACCCACCCCTAGTTATTATGAATGTCAGAGTTTTTAAACCTTAATAGCTTTCACAATGCTTTTCAACTGAACAAAATCTAATAGAACAGAATAAAAATATCCAAGTGATATCCAAGAGCTAATGAATAGATGGCTTATTTCCTTCCTTATATCTTTATTAATAGATACAAAGGCAGCTATATTAGGTAATTTTCTGTAGAGATCTTGAAGTTGCTGCCTTTCCCTTTCTTCTTTAGTGCATTTATTCCTTTTGCTATTTTAGAATTCAATACCAAATAAAATACTCAGAGAAATGCCTTGTTATAGACAGAGAAATAAGAAACTGGCTAAGAAATTGATGAAGGGCAGCACTTGTCTGGGCTGGATATTAAAATACACAATTAAAATCCTTTGCATATTAACTTGGAAATGTTTCAAAGTAAATTCTATTGACTTATTCACAACTCTATCTTCAGCAGTAACAAAATAAGGGTTGACATTCCCAGTGTTTATACTTTATACTTTATAAGCTATGGGTGGCAAAAGTCAGACCTAGTTCTGAGCAACATTAATTGCTTTATTTCTCCAAATTTCTCAGGTGCAATATGACCATGTGTAGCAGTTAAAAATCATGACTTGAGATGAAGCAACACATCTGCAATCCTTAGATGTGATTCAATTTCCTGAAAGGGGAACTTTAAAAGTCACTTTTTATTGTGCTATTATAAAATAACACTATTTTAAATACATTTATTTTATATTTAATAAAACAAAGAATGATTTAAATCAATATGTGATGCTGACCTTTTATTTTCACATAAATTTTGTGAGATACAGTTTTGTGATGTTGACCAGTCATCTCAAATTAATGATCCTTTTGCTTTAGTTTCCTGAATACCTGGGGTTACAGGTGTGTGCACCACGCCGAGCTTCACATCACATTCTAATGCAAGGCTTATGATTTTGTGGGAAACCTATGAATTCATAAAGTGGATAAGATACTCTTCATGGAGATTCCTTTAATATACCATGTACTACTGAGCTAAACCGACAAGCCTAACTGTAGCTATGACATATAAGCCAGAGCTCTGAGTTACTCATTGATTCCTTAATAAATTTAATGAATGATAGAATTGAGAATAAGACTGTAATTCTTCTAATGAACAATTCTCCATTAAATTACTATAAAAATAAAATTTAATCTCCAACCATTCAGGCGCTGTAAATAAATTCCCTGATAATTATCTGCTTTACATGTTTTACAGAGGAAAAGAAGACGTTAGGCCGTGCTATTCTTAAAAGTTTGGAAAAGTAGTTTAAGGTATTCTGCTAAAACTCCAACAACTGACAAGTTGACTTCCTCTTATTTAAAATTGCTCCTGCATTGACTCATTCCAACTCCAATATTGCATTAGTCAGCTTTACAAAGGAGTAATGGAGAGATAAGGGGATTAAAACTTTTGGAGACATATTTGGCAATAAACAATATTAAATCTTCCCCTAGGCTTCTGACAGCATTTGGACAACATACAGATCAAATCTTGAGGCATTTCAACCACAGAATTAAATTTAAGGGGCAGAGAACCAATGTAAAATGGAGCACTGGGTTTCAAAACACCTGGCACTTCTGGGTGTCTAAACATAGGAGTCTCTACTTTTTTTTTCCACACAAAAAATTCCAATGTAAGCATCACTGCAATGTGGGAGTTTAGATGATAGAATTATTACAGCACAAGAGCTCCTTAAAGAGAATATATGAAAACAATTTCTGAATTTTAATTTAGCCCGTATTTTCACAATTTTTTTTCAAGGCCTTTGGGGCTTGATGTGTCATCATGTTTCTCAAGAGATGTTAGAAAAGTTCAAAATGTATGTAAATATAAAAATTGTGGTGAGCTGTCCAAATTCTATGATATAAATAGGGCAGACAGTGGGGTGTTGTCCTGACAGGGTGTTAGATTTACTTTTATAATTTTAAAGTAGCTTTAGGTAAATGTTTATAGCATATATAGTCAATTCTAAAAGTTGTTAGAATATTTCATCTGACACTTTCTAGTGTTATTGTTTATCTCTGAAGGCAGCCCATAATCCACTCTTTTGGCCGTTTCTTCCGGCATTTGTCTGTAAGCTTAGAGTAGCTATGAAATTCTGTATTACAGTGTTTTGCTAGATCATTTTTATTAATATATTTTTATTGTAAAATATTCTAGAGAGAGGTTATAGTTAAATGAGTAAGGTATCCAGCCTTGTTACCCCCTCCTTTGTTTTTCCCTTACCATCCCTTCCCTTCCTACATCCCCAACTCCTCCCTGTCCCCCACCCCAGAGTTGTTAAGTTCATTTTCAACATAGTACATCTCATTGTTACAACGGGCCAATCTGTATCCTGTTTCAGCATTTTGTTATTTCCCTTCCCTTCTCCAAATTAGAAAAATGTATATACAAGATGCAAGTCACCGGAATCAAATACTGTATAATCAAATACCATATAAGATGATGCTAAGTGAAATGAACCCCAAGATAGGGGCACAAGAGGTTTTATCTTTCTTGCTGTTGTTTTTAAGGTATTTATAATGTACTATGTGATTTTTTTTGTATGTTCTCTCCCATGGATCACTTTTTGTCTTTGTTTTGTGGCAATTACAGATTTACTTCTGTCCTTTCCTGCTTCCTTTAAGTGTATGTAGTGATATTATCCTTTTTTCATTAAATCTAGTTACTTTTTCATTATTATGATAGTATAAAAATGGATGACCTAAATTCCCTTGATTCATTGAAAGCTGCCAAGGCTCAGAAAAGCAAAGGGAAAGAGCCTGAACTATTATTATGGTAAGAAGAGTTTCCCATACGTGTCCTGAAGAAGTGGCAAATCTTTCATTTAGAGATTTCAGCCAACACTTTTCATAGGACATGACCAGCCAATGGACATGGTGGGTAGAAAAAATGATAGGTCTATGTGGATGAGGACAGGAAGGAAAATTTGGAAGAGGGTAAGGAGGGGTAACATTGTCCAAAATGTTCTCACTACCTGACTTATGAAACTTTAATCACTTTGTATATTACTTTTCTAACAACAATAAAAAATTAAAAAGGACACATATAACAAAATTCATTTTTATTTTGTCAGAATCTTTCATCACTTTTACTAATAAAATTAATTCTTTCTTAAAAATTCAAACAAAGCTGGGCTCTGGTGGCTCACGCCTGTAATTCCTACCTACTCAGGAGGCTGAGATCTGAGGCTCACGGTTCAAAGCCAACTCAGCCAGGAAAGTCTATGAGACTCTTATCTCCAATTAACCACCAAAAAACCAGAAGTGGAACTGTGGCTCAAGTGGTAGAGCACTGGCCTTGAGCTGAAGAGCTGAGGGACAGTGCCCAAGCCCAGATTTCAAGCTCCACAACAGGCAAAATAAATAAATAATATATATGATTATAGGCATTGGAATATATTTTTCCAGAAGCATTATGCATAAAAAGCCTATGCATAAATTTATTTATTTTAATCTTATAGGATACTACTGTGCATACTAATCTACAATTTCATTTCATAGTTACTTGAATTATAGTTAATAATGAAATTTTGGAAAGGCTATAAAATATTTCAGATTATAGTATCTGATTTTCATATTGGCATATCCATAAAACTCTTGTTAGTTACAAATGTTAAAGCCTAATGAGGAAAAGGATTGCCTTATAAAATTTGTCACTTACTCTCTTGCTTTTCTCTACATTTTTACAAATAGATTTCAGTTTAAATAAGTATTGAATTTGTTTAGTAGCAAAATACAGAATACCAATATTACTTCTTGAGCTCCATTAAAATTATGAGATCTTACACATCTAGGATAATTTTACCAGACAAGCAGAAAAGGTCAAAAGCTAGGTACACATGACCATATTAGCTGATGCTAAGTGAAATAAATCACAAGATAGGGATACAAGAGATTTTATCTTTCTTGTTGTTCTTGTTAATGTACTTATAATGTACTACGTGTTTTTTTTGTTTGTTTCTTGGTATGTTCTTCCTCCCATGGCATAAACCCTGTTAGCTCTGTATTTGATTCCAATGCCCTGCATCTTATATATACATTTTTCTAATTTGGGGAGGGGAAGGGGAAATAGGAAAATGCTGAAATAAGGATACAGGTTGACTCACTGTGACAATGAGATGTACAAGACACTATGCTGAAAATGTACTTTACAACTTGGGGGTGGAGGGAATTGGGGAAGTGTGGAGGGAAGGGATGGTTGGGGAAAAACAAAGGAGGTAACAATGCTCAACTGGAAATGTACTCTTACCTTACTCATGTTATTGTAACCCCTCTGTACAGTATCTTTACAATAATTAAAAAAAAAACTTAAATTTAAAAAAAAATCACTAGGGGCTGGGAAGGTTGTTCAGTGGTAGAGCGCTTGCCTTGCATGCATGAGGCCCTGGGTTCGATTCCTCAGCACCACATAAGCAAAAAGAAAAAAGCCGGAAGTGGCTCTGTGGCTCAAGCACTAGCCTTGAGCTGAATAGCTGAGGGACAGCACCCAGGCCCAGAGTTCAGGCCCCATGACCGGACCCCCCCCCAAAAAAAAATCACCAAATCTTGTTTTGGAGCCATGGGGAAGGAACTTTGCTGAAAATTTTATGTTGCACACTGGTAGGAATTATTATATATATATGTATGTATGTATGTATGTATGTATGTATGTATGTATGTATATATATATATATATATATATATATATGATCATTGATTTAATCCTACATTTTAAACTATATTGTCTGTAGATTTTTTGTGAGGTAGAATTATTCTTATTTTATTGAAGATTTGAATTCTTTTTTTTTTTTTGACAGTCCTGGGGCTTGCACTCAGGGCTAGGCACTGTCCCTGAGTTTCATTTGCTCAAGGCTAGCACTCTACCACTTGAGTCACAGCACCATGTACCTTTTATGTTTATGTGGTACTGAGGAAATGAATCCAGGGCTTCCTGCACACTAGGCAAGCACTTTAATACTAAGCCACATTCCCACCCCTGAAGATCTGAATTCTTGATAGGGATAAAAATGTGAGAGCTAAGAAAGGATAGTAAAGCAGACAATTATATCATCTCTCCATAATTTCATGATTGGAAATGCCAGAAAACTACAGAGAAAACTTAAATCATCCAGCATATCCCAATATCCCACTTTGGGGGAGGGGTCATGATTAAGCAATGGCCTGGTCATCAAAACTTTCTGGAAGAATCAGCAGAGGGCATTTGAGGAGAAGCACAAATGTATGCTAAAATTTAAAACTTTTGAATACATTCCTAAGCTTTTTCTGAACTGCCCATTTCTCCCAAAGTTCCCTCAGAATCTCCTTCCCTATACATCCATCCCTAGTAATGACAGAGAAAGGGCTACGGAGAAGACATTTGTTAGAAATCGGTCATGTCTTCATTAGAATGTTCTGTAGTAGAAACACAGTGGCTGTGGAGTTTCCTGTAATACTTGACATGGCGTTTCTTTCAGTACTTTATCTGTGATGTTCTCTTCCCTAGTGCATGGAATGGTGGAGCTACTCTCCCGCTTGCATGTGTCTCCGAATTTACTGACTATTCATAGATTGGTCCCTTTGGGCCATTATGAACTCTGGCCCTGGGCGCTGTCCCTCATCTCTTCAGCTCAAGATCAGCGTTCTTCTACTTGAGCCATAGCACCACTTTCCGTTTTCTGGTGGTTTATTGGAGATAAGCGTCTCATGGACTTATCTGCCCAGGCTGGCTTTCTCAAATCTCAGCCTCCTGAGTAGTTACGATTACAGGCGTGAGCCACTGTGCCTGGCCTTGAACTTTTGCGCGACTGTATGCATGGGAATACTGTGAACTAGTTCTTGGTCAGTGTACTTATATCTTAAATTCTTCATTAAATGTGACAGACTAATCATCTTATACTACATCAGAACATGCTAAAATTACAAATGCAGCAAATTCTGTACTTCTATTTAAACAGCCTTAGATATTTAAAAAGGTAGTCTTCTGAGTTTTTACCTTTAATTGCTTCAGTACTACTTAAACAGCACTATATCTTTCCTACCAGGAAGAAATATTACCACAGTTATGTTATATCTCCTACAGACTCACTAGAGAAACCGGTTCTTTTATTAAAATATATTTTTAAAAAGTTATAAAAAATTAAGTTGCATTTTTCAGACCCAAGTTTGAAGCTGATTTCTCAGTTTATAAGGTTTGAAATGGTAGGAACTCATTTGCCTTAAATTCTGAGAACTGGTATTAATCACCATGCAATTCAGTTTGTCTGGTAATTGTATTTTGTTTCTACGATCATTTTGGGTAGTTTTTTTTTCTTGTAGAGAATATAAAGTGATATGCACATGAAATATAGTTTTTACCAATATTCACAACTTGCAATATCCTACCTTCCTAACTTTGTCATACCTTGATGAATTTGTGGTGGGCTATCCTTTCTGAGACACTAGAAAAATTATTTTTCTTTTATAAAAATAAGCTCTGGGGAGGTAGCTTTTCATGAGCAATTCTTGAAAGCACTGGCTACCAACTTTTGAACAGATGTTAGAACTGCCATAACATGATGAGAAATATATGTGCATTGAAAATCTCATTGTCTTAATGAAAGGACTTAGTAACAACACACATGTGGGGAATATATCAAGGGTGTGGATGGGATATTTTGAAATGTTGACTGGCCAGTTTTGTTTTGCTAACTCATTAGGAAGTTATCATGACTTGGTGTAGTTTTAAATTGTTACCCAGAAAGAAGTAATTCTTTTTTTTCCTTTCTTTCTTTCTTTCTTTCTTTCTCTCTTTCTTTCTTTCTTCCTTTCTTTTTTTTTTTGGCTGGTCGTGGGGTCTGAACTCTGGGCCTGGGCACTGTCCCTCAGCTCTTCAGCTCAAGACTAGCACTCTACCACTTGAGCCACAGTGCCACTTCCAGCTTTTTATGCTTATGTGGTGCTGAGGAATCAAACCCAGGGCCTCTATACCACTGAGCTACTTTCCCAGCCCTGTAATTCATTTTTTGAAGTAGCAAAAAAAGAAAAAAATGAACAAAAACTCTTTCAGATGTATAATAGTTTAGTTTCCAAAATATGTCCCAAGATTTTTAAATTTAACATAAAACTCAAGAAAGATGTTTTTAAAAAAGAAGCAGTCTTCTATAAAAGTATGCACATATTAATGTAAAAGCAAGGAATCATCCAGAAATATACTGTGGCTGCAATTCCATTGATGGGGTATATTTATGTTTTTCAACATTTTAGGCATGATTTAATAGACCTCATGTACTATACTTTGGAAATGTGAATTGATTTGTCTTCTCTAAAGATAGATTATCTTTTATAAAATTATTTATTCACAGTATTTATTAGTGATTTTTATTCTATCTGATATTTTATTTTCATAAATTCTTTCTCAGGGCAAATCTGAACTTGGTTAAATAGTAATTTAACATGTGTGAGTACAAGAAAAGAGTGCAAGTATGACACACTTTTTGGAATTGGCAGTTATAAAGTAAATAACTATTCAAATTACTTGTCAGTTGGGAGTTTACCTGGTAAGAAAAATATTGAAACTAAAGCAGGAAGGTGTTTAAATTTGCTTTTCAAGACTTGGGAAAAAATAATATTAAGAAACATAATCCCATGGTTTCCCTTATTTGCAATAACTAGTATATGTCTAGGACAAGCAGAAAAGGTCAAAAGCTATGTATATATGACCATATAAGATGATAAGTGAAATGAACCCCAAGACAGGGACATTAGCGATTTTTTCTTTCTTGCTATTATTTTTAACATACTTATAACATAGTATGTGGGGGTTTTTTTTGTTTCTTTTGTATGTTCTTCCCCCATGGTATAGCTTCTGTTTTCACGGTATTTGATTCTGGTGCCCTGCTTCTTGTTTATATACTTTTCTAATTTAGGGAAAGGAAGGAAAAAAAAAACAAAATGCTTAAATAGGGATACAAGTTGACCCATTGTCACAATGAGATGTACAAGACACTCTGTTGAAAACGAACTTTACAACTTGTGGGGGGGAGGGAGGGAGGAGATGAAGAAGTAGGGAGGGAAGGGATGGTAGGGGAAAAACAAAGGAGGAGGTAACAATGCTTGATAGGAAATGTACTCATTACCTTACTCATGTCACTGTAACCCCTTTGTACACTATTTTTACAATAACAATGAATTTAAAAATTTTGCTTTTCATTTGATATATAAAAATGTTCATTGCTCCCTTATGAAGATTTCTTTGCAGTGTTATCTTCCCAATGGCATATTTGCTTTATGGATTCACAACCCAGTGTGGTATCTGGTCAATTTAATTCCTTATAACTAAAGGGAATTTAGAAAGACCTAGTGCATGAGCTTGCTGAAATTTCTTGTTAATTAATTTAAAATCCAAGAAAAATCTCAGAGACACTACTC
>NW_012267221.1:33657175-33659620 GCF_000151885.1 Dipodomys ordii | reverse complement strand
AATTTTTTCCAAGTCTTTCCATTTTCTAACAAATGGGGCAATGTCATTCTTTCTGATGGAGGCATAGAATTCCATTGTGTATATATACCAAATTTTCTTGATCCATTCATCTACTGAGGGGCATCTTGGTTAGTTCCATATCTTAGCTATGGTAAATAATGCTACAATAAACATAGTTGTGCAGTCTTGTTTGTGATCATTTGGGTAAATGCCCAAAAGTGGGATTGCTGGGTTATAGGGGAGCTATATATGGAGTCTTTTGAGGAACCTCCATACTACTTTCCAAAGTGGTTGAACAAGTTTACACTCCCATCAACAATGCAGTAGGGTTCCCTTCTGGCCACATCCCCTCCAGTATCTGTTGTTATTAGAGTTCTTGATTATAGTCATTCTAACTGGGGTGAGGTGGTATCTCAGTGTAAGCATTTCTTTTATGGATAGAGAGGTTGAGCATTTCTTCATGTGTCTATTGGCCATCCTTCTTTCCTCTTCAGAGAAGTTTCTCTGTAAGTCTTTAGCCCACTTATTTATTGGGCACTTGTTTCTTTGAGGATTTGACTTAATTTTTTGAGTTCCAGGTATATTTTAGATATGAGACCCTTGTTCATTGTATGGCTAGTGAAGATCTTCTCCCAATTCGAGGGCTTTTTATTGATCTTGCTAGCTATGTCCTTTGCCATGCAGAAACTCTGCAATTTCAAGCAATCCCATTTGTCCAACCTTTCTTTGATTTGTTATGTTTCTGGGTCTCTATTAAGAAAATTTTGGCCTGTGCCAAGGAGACCTACACTCCGTCCTGTAATGTTTTCAGAGTGTCCGCTTTGACTTTGAGGTCTTTGATCCATTTGGAGTTTATTTTGGTGCAGGGTGAAATATAAGGATCTAACTTACAGGGAGACTCGTTGCAACAATGAGATGTACATTGGCAAGGGGGGCAAAGGGAGCAAAGGGGGGCCGGGAAGGGGGAAGATGGGAAGCGATGGGAAGGGGAAACAAAGGAGGAGGCAACAATGCTTGAAAAGAAATGTACTCATTATCTTGCTCTTGTAATTGTAACCCCTCTGTATGGTATTTTCACAATAAAAAATTTGTCCCCCAACAACAGCAACAACAAAAAAAGGATCTAACTTTAGTTTTCTACAAGTGATTAACCAATTTTGTCAGCACCATTTACTGAAGAGGAAATACTTCCATTCTATTTTTTTTTTAGCTCCCTTATCAAAGATTAGATGGCTATAAGTCTGTGGGTTCCTTTCTGGTTTTTCAATTCTATTCCTTTGGTCCTGAGGTCTGTTCTTGCGCCAATACCAAACTGTTTTGATTACTTGGCTTTGTAGTAGAATTTGAAATTTGGTATTGATATTCCTCCAGCACTGTTCTTTCTGTTAAGGATCGTTTTTGCTGTTCGGGGTCTTTTATTGTTCCATATGAATTTTTGGACTGCCTCTTCTATTTCCTTGAAGAATGAGGTTGGAATTTTGATAGGATTGCGTTGAATTTGTAGATAGCCTTGGGAAGTATTGCCATTTTCATGATGTTAATCTTTCCAATCCAGGATCATGGGAGGTTTTGCCATTTTCTAAGTTCTGTTTTGATTTCCTTTTTCAGGTTTTAAAGTTTTCATCTTCTGTGGTTAAGTTAATTCCTAGGCATTTTATTTTTTGTGGGGCTATTATGAATGGAGTTGCTTTCTTGATTTCAGCCATGCTTTTCTCATTGTTGGCATACAGAAAAGCCATTGATTTTTCCCGGATCATTTTTGTTCAAGGCTAGTGCTATTCCACTTGAGCCTTAACTGCATTTCTAGCTTTTTGGTGGTTAACTGGAGATAAGAGTCTTGCAGGCTTTACCTGGTCTGGCTTTGAACAACGATCCTCAGAATTCAGTTTCCTGAAGAGCTGTATTATAGGCATGAGCCACTAGTGTCCAGCCAGAATTTTTATTTTAATCAAAGTTATAAAATATTCTTTATTTGTTATATGCTTAAAAATTTAAAGTATACTCAATTTGATATCGTAACTCTTTTGGTTATCACTTGAATGGAATTTCATTTTTCATCCTTTCACTTTCAATCAGGCTTTTCTAAGCTGGATTGTACATAGTCATTTTTAATTTTTCCTCTTCTTGAAGTTGCTTCTGAACATTTTTTTCTTTAATGTCTGATTCTTAAATTGTAAAATGAAAGGGAGCTAAAAGATTATTAGCCCTTTAAATACCCTGAAAGTCTTTTTATCATTGGAACTCAGGGCCTGGGCTCTATCTGTACCTGAGCTCTTTTGATCAAGGGTAACACTGTACCACATGAGCCATAGCTCCACTTGTGGTTTTTGAGGAGTTAATTGGAGATAAGAGTCTCAGAGGGCTTTTCTGCCTAGTTGCCTTTGAACTGAAAATCTCAGATTTCAGCTTCCTGAGTAGCTAGGATTACAGGTATGAGCCACCAGA
>NW_012267221.1:33649645-33657125 GCF_000151885.1 Dipodomys ordii | reverse complement strand
AAAAAAAAAAAAAGAAAATATGTTTTTACCAAGTGAAAAACATTGAAGATTTCACTTGAGAGATATTTAGCCATACAGATGTTTAAGGATTTAAACTCTATTTTTGCTAATTTTCAAAATAGCATATTTTGGGTCAGTATTAACGTTTTTGCTTCTGTTTCTTATAGTTAATTATGGGTATTTTGGGCTATATAATTTCTTCCATATTTTTATATTTTTATTTTGAGGCTTATTTTATAAAATTTTTTTCAAAAGTTAGGAGTTCTGCAGGGTGCTGGTGGCTCATACCTGTAATCTTAGGTACTCAGAAGGCTGGGATGTGAGGATTTCAGTTTGAAGCTCAAGCAGGAAAATTTGTGAGATTCTTATCTCCAATTAACTATCAGAAAACTGGAAGTAGAGTTATAGCTCAAAGTGGTAGAACCCTAGCCTCGAATGAAAGAGATCAGCTACAATGCCCAGGTCCTGAGTTCAAGACCTACAACTGATATTAAAAAAAAAAGGAGCTCTGTGGAAGGATTTCAGAATGCTGAAGAAAAATAGAATCTATTTGAGTTTTGATTTTTCATCTTTAGTTACAGATCTTACTATTATACCAACTTGTAAATATGATAAACCAACAATAAGTGTAATTGTGTATCAGAATATAAAAAGTTCTTTGAGTAAATTATGTTTTTGATCATCACAAAAATATATTGAGATAGTAGACAGTGTGTTTCCACTAGCCAAATAATAATTACTTGTATTGTCTGTCCCCAAATTTGGTGATTCCCATAAAACTACAAAAAAGTCAGTGTCTTTGGTCCATATCCTATGGTCTTGTTTTATAACTCACTGTTTCTTGACAGGGAATGAAAGCATGTTCATATAGAGTATTAGTCTTCTCTTTGTTTGAAAGTAATGTAAGCAGAAAATTTATCAAGGACTATCTAAACTGCAAGGAGTTTGATGTCATTAAATACAAAATGAATGATACAGTGCAAATCATGTTACTTTATCATTTAGCTTCTTTTTTTAAGTTAAAGATCAGGATTCATAAAGGTTATATAATATTACAGAAAATTACATTTCTTAACTGAGGATATAGTTTGGTGGCAGAGGGCTTAACATAGGTAAAGTCAGAGTTTTAGTAAGCACCAAGATAGGTAAATAAAAAGTTTCAGGTATTACAGCAAACATTTGATTAAATGTTGGTAACATACAACACTTTAAAAATTCAGTTAGAGTAAACTTATGAACATCAATTATTACCACTTCTCCTATTAGTCCTATATAGCAGAAGCAGATAGGTTAAATTTATTTTAATCGGGTAGTCTTTTGTTTGCCATAAACATTTCTTAAGTTACCAGTTAAACTATGAATCTTTTCTAGAATTTCTTTAGAATAATTTTTTTATTGAGATAAAGTGATTACATAAATTTCACAGTATTGTGGACTAGTGATACTTAGTTAAAGTCACAAATACATTTTAACTTTCACAAGGAAAATTGTCATTATCGTGGCCTATAATGTTTGAATTCTATGAGCTTTGACAATACAACTATTTCATCCACATCGGGTGATATGTACATTTCTTTCCTTTTGTTTAGGGTAAATTGTTCTCTCTTTCCCTCTCATTCCCTCCCTCCCATGGCTTAGTTGCTTAGTTTGTTTTCATCAATGTCCAGTGCAGCTGATGGGCCCTCTGTTGTATATTTTCCCGTTTCCCTCTGATTCTATGCCCTCCTCCTAGTTTCCCTCAGATGTGCGCACACATGCACACGCACAAGCACGCATACACACACATACATACCATAGGCCAGAACATGGGGTCCTTGAGAAATAATACGGCAAATTGAATGGAGGTTTTTGTTTTTTGAGTCTTGTCTACTTTGTTATACCTTCTTACATTTTGGATTTAACATCCACATATCAAGGAGACCATATGTCATTTATCTTTCTGCTCTTGGCTTACCTCGCTCAAAATGATTTGTTCCAAATGATTTGTTCCAGTTCCATTCATTTCCTTGTGAATGCCATTATTTTGTCCTTTCTAATGGCTGCATAATATTCCATTTTATATAGATAGCACAATTTTTGTATCCATTCATCTGTAGTGGAGCATCTGGATTGTTTTCATATCTTGGCTATTGTGAACAGTGCTGCAGTGAACAGGGAGGTGCATGTGTCTTTGTATCCTGGTTCTTGTTGCTCAGGATAGATGCGGAGCAGTAGCAGGGCTGGGTCATGGGGAGATCTATATTTAGCTTTCTCAGGAATTTCCAGACTGCTTTCCAAAATGGCTGTTTTAGTGTACATTCCCACCAGCAGTGCAGTAGGGTTCCTCTTTCTCTAAATCTCTGCCAGCATTTGTCGCTGGCTGAATTTAGGATGTGGGCCATTCTGACTGTGGTAAGGTATCTCAGGGTTGTTTTTATTTGTATTTCCTTTATAGCCATGGAGGACAAACATTTCCTCATGTGTTTCTTTGCCATTTTTATCTCTTCTTTTGAGAAGTGTCTTGTTAGCTCCCTTGACCATTTAATGATTGGTTTGTTAGATTTGGGAGGGATTAGTTTCTTGAGTTCCTTGTATATCCTGGATATTAGGCCATTGTCTGATATATTGCTGATAAATATTTTTTTCCAATTAGTTGGCTGTCTTTCCAGTTTGGTAGCTATGTCTTTAGCTGAGCAGAAACGTTTTAAGGTAGTCCTATTTGTTGAGTCTTTCTCCAATTTGTTGTGATCCTGGGACTCTATTCAGGAAGTTCCTGCCTGTGCCTATGTCTTCAAATGTCTCTTCTCTAGAATTTATTTTTAAAAATTATTGTTAAGCAGTGTGCAAAGGAGTTGCCATGTAATGAAGCAGTTTACAAATACAATATATCTTTGATCCATCCCTTCTTCTCCTCCCTCCACAAAAAAGATCAGAGGAGAAATTTGTTTTTCAAAACTGGTCTAACTGGTAAGTCAGATGATGAAATGGAATGAGTGGTAAATGCTGTTAGAGTCTGGCCCTGGGAATTATGCAGTCATTTACCCCTCAGCAACAACTTGGGAGCTGAGGGCTTCTGCATGGTGTGGGTGCTGACTTCCTACAGGGGCATGTTTATGTAGTAGATGAAACACAGGCGGCTTGGAAGGTTTTAGATGGTTCTATTGGGTCGAGGATTAATGAGGTTAAATTAACTCAGTCACTTAATGCACATTTTATTGAAGTTCAAGCTGTTCAGCTTGATGCAGTTAATATGAGTAGCCTAGAATGTTGCCAGTTAAATGTAAGTTACACATTAGGGATGTCAGGGTCATTAAACAGAGTAAGGAAGCAATTTTATTTGGAGATAGCATTTATCATAAATGTGTATTGTTTAGAGAATGTTTATTATTTGTATGTGGAATATATGTATATATATATATATATTTAGGCTAAATAGACACATGTATGTGTGTGTATAGACATATTCTCCAAAAGGTCATATATTGGGAGATTTGTTATGTAAGGCAGGACTATGATTGTATATGCTAGCTCTACTTTTGTTCTGATTTTAGACAGCATGAAAAGTGCATGTTAGCAACATAGTGCATATAAGAGAAAACTATAGTATCATGGAAACAATGTTCTGATAAACTCCTATACTGAGAAGATATATTAGGCACATTGCAAAACCTGGGCATTGTTGTTTAACTCACTGCTTATTGACTACATATTATGTGCTACCACTTCATGCTGTGGAGTCAATGGTTTTAGCTTCCTAAGGTTTAATATGCCTATTAGCTTATGCCATTACATATGTGCATATTTGTATGCATACATATGTATATATATATGTATTGATGTGATACACGGCTTTGCGTTTTATCACAATTTACCCACAGATATACTGCTGGCTTAAAATATCATTTCTACATGCTTGTGAAATGAAGAAACTCCTTAGGTAATAGAATCAAGCATTCAGATTAATTTCTTTGTATTCTTGACAGCCAAAGAAGGTTTAGGACATCACAAATGAAAACATCTTTCTCTACCAAAGGTACTAAATACATACTTTGTTAGCTTTTCGTGTGAGGTAATGTGACCTCTCATAGCTTATAAAATCTCATTCCCTATTCCATTTTCTATAGGCTGACTTATCCCTTCAAATATCCCCTTTCCTTACAGTACACACACACACACACACACACACACACACACACACACACACACACACACACACACACACACACACACACTGAACAAAGCACTCATGGCCAGGTTCCAAGAGCCAACAGGAGAACCTGTCTGGTACCCCTGCTGCCCTGTATATTGCCACATTACTCCAGTCCCTGGGCCAGTACTCCACTGTGTGGGAAATTCAGCTCTGCCATCCCTACTGAGAACAGGGTACTGAGAAGTAGTTGCCAGAGGGAAGAAACATTAGAGTTGCCAACCACTGCCGCAGTTTTATTGTCCCACTTGTCATTTCCCTATGGTTATTTTCGATTACCCTCTAGCTTAAAGTTGCAAATGGTATTTACTTAATGCAACAAATTCTTGCTAACTTCCAAGTGTTTTGTGGTCTCTTTAAGTCATGTATTTGACTTTGGCCCTTTAGGCATTTTAGGGCAAATGAGAAGATCAAGGACAAATAAAAATCATAGTGATACGAAGTAGTATTTGATAATCACATAACAAAGGACACTAAAAGTGAGATGGCCAGACAAATATCATCAGTGAAGATTTCAAGAAGGAAGAATTTGAGAGAACCTTTGATAACCACATTTATGTAGGAAAGGCCAGCTTGCTCAACAGCAGAAGGTAGGTAAAACAGACCCTGTGCAAAGTGTGGGTGCTAGTAGGGTAGTGGGAGGGGGCAAACTAAGTAAAGAGGGTGAGGAGGGTGGTGAGCGTGGTCAAAATACAGCAGGTCTCCTTGTGAAATATGAACTATGAAGTCTGTTGAGATGGGTTTGGGTGGGGGAGAGGTGATGAAGGAGGGTAATGGAGGGAGGGAGTATGAACAAGGTACGTTATATGCTCATAAGGGTGTGTCCAAAGTAACCCCCGTTACAAACCTAATTGATAAATAAAAATATTCCCTTATTTGCAATATCTAGTATATGTCTGAGTCAAGCAGAAAATGTCAGATAAGGTGATGTTAGGGAAATGAACCCTAAGATATGTATTCATATGTTTTTTTTTCTTTCATGCGATTGTTTCTAATACATTTATAAGATTATTTCTTTGTTGCTTTGTATGTCCCTTTCCCACAGTATAATCCCTGCTTTCACTGTATTTGATGTTGGTATAATTTGTGGAGGGGAAGGGAAAAACAAATCGTTTAAATAGGGAAACAGGTGGACCCATTGCAACAATGAGATATACAAGTCATCATGTAGAAAACGAACTTTACAAGTTTGGGGGGGGCGGGGGAGAGGGGGGAGGATTGGGGGGAGGCAGGGGGAGGATGGGAAGGGATGGGAAGGGGAAACAAAGAAGGAGGCTACAATGCTTGATAAGAAATGTACTCATTATCTTGCCCATGTAATTGTAACCCCCCTGTACAATATTTTCACAATAAAAAAAAAGAGAGAAGAAAAAAAAATGTGTGAACAGAAAAAATCCAAAAATGAGCCATATGATGAATCAGCATGTCACATGGAAACTCATTCATATGTGCAGTGCTTATGTTTTCATGTATCAGTTAAAAATAAATTTAAGTACAAAGTTGGAAAATTCTAAAAAAACAAAAAAGAAGAAAATAAAAGAAAATTGGAAGGCTGTTAGCCCAGAAGCCTCCTCCCTCATGGCTTAACATGCTCTTTCTCTAGACAACACTAGGCCCATGTAGTAAAGGCAGCAAATGATCAACCCCTACCCCACTTTCCCTCAGAGAGCACCCTGTTGGGATAGCTATGAGCATATAAAGAAGCCAGATCCCCCAAATCCCTTATAAAAGGTCACCTGATGAGATGGGGTCTTGCAGGTCGCCTTACTGGCAAAAAATCTTTTCTTTGTTCTTCCTACCTGGATGTCCCGGTGGCTTTCTGGCTGATTCTAATTTACTCTAACAAAGGCTTGATCTGGAAATAATAAACAGCAGTGTTCCTGGCATGTGGAGAATATATGGAGAGCCAGAGTGGTTGGACAAGGGTTGTATCTTTTTGGTCAGAACAACGAATAACTGTGGCTTATGGTCATTTCACTGAGGATACTAAGGAAAATACATAATACTCAGCACCACAGCCTTCTCATCTAAACTTTTATAGTTTCTTAATATTGTAACAAAAGTACACATACTATTTTTAAACTACAGAGTTACCTTTTGTGCTGTTAGGAGTTTGTCTAGTTTATCTAAATTATCTATTTTGTGCTATACAATTGTTCATAATAATTTCTGATAATTCTTTTAATTTCAGTGAATTTGGTAGTTTCCCACTTTTATTTCTCATTTTAGTATCTTGAGTCTTTTCTTCATTTTTCTTAGTTGATATCACTGTGTTTTGTCAATTTATCTTTTCATAATGAACTTGCAATTTGATTTTTCTCTTCTGTTTTATATCATACTTATGTCTTTAAATGGTTGTCTATAATCTTTATTATTGCATTCTTTATGATTTCGCTTGTTTTTATCTTCTAGTTCCTTAAGTTATGAAATGAAGTCTTTTAAATATATTTCTTTTAAATATATTTCTAGCTTCATGTGCACACATTAGCACTGATTTTGATCCTGTAAGTTTTGATATGTTGATATTTTGTTTTTTTAGGTATCTCTTAAGATTTTTCTAATCTTCCTTGTGATTTTTTTTGATGCATTGGTTGTATAAAACTGTGTTTGAATTTTGATAATCTTGTCAGTTCTTCAGTTTCACTTTTAAAAAAATTTCTATGTTCAGCAATTAGAATCTGAGAAGGTACCTTTGTATAAATGTTTTTAAATCTGGGGAGGCTTAACTGTGGCTTAACAAATTATATGCTTGGAAATAACCTATGTGGCCTTGAGAAGAATACTATAATACTATAATACTGTGCTATTATAGGGAGAGTTTATGTATGTGGGATCTAATAGTTTTATTATGTTGAAGTTTCCATTTTCTGACCTACCTTGCATCTAGTTGTTCAATCCATTATTCAGCCTGAGAAATGGAAGCGTCTTACTATGACGATAAAATTGTACGTTCCATTCTTCCATACTGTCAGTTGCTCCTTAAATATTGATAAGTAATTGTTTACAACAATTGTATTTTCTTGCTATACTGAATCTTTATTATTATTATTATTATGTGTTTGTTTGTGTGTGTGTGTGTGTGTGTGTGTGTGTGTGTGTGTGTGTGCGCAAGCTGCTCTAGGGGCTTAAACTCAGGGCCTGGGCAATATTCTTGATCATTTTTTTAAATTGTGAAAATACCTTACAGAGGGGTTACAATTACATGGGCAAGGTAATGAGTTCATTTCTTATCAAGCATTGTTGCCTCCTCCTTTGTTTCCCCTTCCCATCCCTTCCCTTCTCCCCCCTACCCCT
>NW_012267221.1:33630861-33646670 GCF_000151885.1 Dipodomys ordii | reverse complement strand
ATTGAGGTTTTATTGCATAGGTATGATTGATTAAGTCAGTGGTTATTGGTGATTGATTTGATTTTTATTTGATTTCTGCTCCCTGTAGTTTACAGGCCAAGCTGCAATTTCCAATCCTTTAATTATACTTTGGTCTTTAAAAAATTTTGTCAAGGTGATGTACAGAGGGATACAGTTATATAAATGAGGTAGTGATTACATTTCTTGTCTACATTGTTGCCCCTTTCCTCATTTTTCTCCCTCTTTCCCTTCCCCCCAGTTCCTCCTCCCAAAGTTTTATAGTTCATTTCCAACATTGGAGTATCACGGTTGCATAGGTTCTTCCTTTGTCCTCTGTCTCACCATTTTGTTGATTCCCTTCCCTTTCCTAGTTCAGATAAATGTATATATAATACACAGGGTAACAAAATTGAACACAGTGACAAGAAGGATTTAACCATAGGGGGAAAACAAAAGAAAAAGAAATCACATAGTACATTGTGAAGTAAGCCAGACCCAAAGAAACATAGGTCCCATGGTCTCCCTTATTTGTAATAATTAGTATACATCTAGGATAATTTAGCAGATGAGTAGAATACCTCAATAGCTATGTACATATGACCATGTAAGATGATGCTAAGTGAAATGAACTTCAGGACATGGACAGAAGAGGTTTTTCTTTGTTGTTGTTGTTCTCAATGTATTGAAAGTCATTTTGACTGAGGGAAAGGTTTAACAACTGTGGCTTTCACCTCTTTGTCTATACCTCAGGGATCAGAAGCACTAGTCAGTGTTCTAGGCACAGATCTTCCATTCCTGGAGAGTAGGTTTACTTGTGTTCCCTATGTCCTCCATGAACTCATGCAAACCTGCATGCCAAGTAGCACATAGTAGTTGCTATGACAAAATCTAAAGTTGACTGAAATGAATGCAATTCATCACCTCAATATTCCTCTGGAACTTTCAAGCCTCAGTAGACCCCAAAGATCTAAGATAATTGTATCAAGAAAGTTTTGTCAGTTTCTGTGCTTCTTATTCTTTTTTCAGATTCTCCTTCACTCACTTTCTGAATTCTTATAATTTAGTAAGATATGTAGGACCAGTGCACATTATATCTGCAGCTCTGTTCTTGTGGACACTCTTTCCCTTTATTTATTCTTTGCTGATCTCCTTTATTTTCTTGGAGCTATGGTCTATAGAGAACTTTGAAAAAATAGAAATGTTTATTATACACTCAGTTTTCTATAAAAAGGAAATTATTGAAATATATTCCCATAATACATAGAAATTACAACAAAAGCAAAAATTTTAAGTAGTCTTAATTAAGAAGTAAAAGGATGTATAGACTTAAAAATATGCCTAGGGATATTAATCACTGAACTTTTCTGTATATATAATATGTTCAAAGTTAAGGTAATATCTCCAGGTAGATTATACACTAAGAGTGGTAAATGTAGAGTTCCAGATGTAGTTCAGTGGTAGAGTATTTTCCAGCATTTATAATGTTCTAAGCCAATTTCTAGTACCACCAAAAAATGGGTAAGTATATAGGTATTAAAAGTTATATATGTATTAGAATCCTCAGAAACTTTTGTGACACAGAGTAAAAATGAAGGAATTCTAAAAGTAGGATGAAAGTGAAGTGATCAGAGGTTTATTAACACTTAACTTTCAGAACATAATACAAAGAAATAAACAAGAGAAGAAGATATGACTTGATTCATTCAGATTTCATAATATGCTATTTAAGACTGTTACAGGCACAACAGTAGTAAATAGCATATTATGAAATCTGAATGAATCTACCACTGAGCTACATCTCTAGCTCTACATTTTCCACTCTTCTGTGTGCTGAAAGTGACATTGTAAAGGAGCTTTAAACATACTGAAACCTGGCAACAAGGTCAGGAGATTTATAAAACTTTGTGTGTTGATATGACAGAAGTACTCTATCATTTAATGTGGAGCTTAGATGGATCCTTGAAAGTAAAACCAGTAACTTTCCTTTGATGGATAAAGTTGCATTAGTGAATGTATGAGGACATGGAAGCTAATGTCTCCTTATTATTTTAAAGAACATTACATATAAATATTTGTCTTTATAATGCAAGGAATGTTTATGAACTTCTTATTTTTCTCCATTGTAGGAGAGTTGAGGAAAGCAAGCAGAATATTTTGTTTAACATACATTGAAAAGAGTAAAGGAATATATAGAAAACAAGCTAGGATGAAGTAGACAATTTATGTAAGTTAAGTACAGAAGCTACACAAGGCTTGGGTTTTGGATATTGCCTATTCTCCACCTGTCTTGTTTCCTTCTCACCCATAGCAAATATTTTGCTACAGAATGTTGTACTGTTTGTGTCAACATATAGTGTGCAAAATTTTACAAGAATCTTAATGGATGTGTCTTAGAATTAAAACAAGTTTATGGTAAAATATTTGAATGATTCATAGAACATCCTAAAACAAAAGCCATTGAAGAGCTGAATAGCTAAGTAAATAGCTATTTACTGAATAGCTAAAGTAAAATGTCCCTGTTACAATGATGATATAATACAAGAAAATGTAGCTGAAACTATACTGTATACTCTTAGTATGAAAGCCTGATGTGTTGTATTATTTAACTATGGCAGCACAGAATCTTGATACAAAGGTCCCAAAAGAAGTGAAGAAAATGACAATACCCTACTTACATAAATAAGTTGAAAACAAATTTTGTTGGAAAATCGTCATATAATTTGAGCCTAAAATATTTGGGCAAATCAACAGATATACAATGTTTCTTTTTATTGTTTTTTGCCAGTCTTGGGGCTTGAACTCAGGGCCTGGGCACTGTCCCTAAGCTTATTTTGCTTAAAGCTAGCATTCTACCACTTTTGCCACAGTGCCACTTCCAGGTTTTTCTGTTTATGTGGTACTGAGGAACTGAACTCAGTCTTCATGCATGCTAGGCCAGCACTCTACCACTAAGCTACATTACCAGCCCTGAATGTATTTTATAATAAAATAGAAGTATCCATTTTCTTCAGTATTTTTTCATTTGGTCCTAAGTAATTTATAGCTAAAAAAAAACCATTGTAGAAGAGATAGACACAGTGCCCAGACTATAGAATATTAAGCATGCCAATGATGCTAAGAGATGAGTTCAGAGGACTAGAACATCACAAAAACTTAGATCTTAAAATATTTCTGGATTTTATTAATCACATGTTCAGAAGTGATAAGCTAAAAACTGCTGAAGTGCAAGTTTTCTAGGTTAATATAACAGATAAATTGCATGATCTTATTTTCATTTCTTCATTTACTAATTGTATGTGTGTGTGTGTGTATTTGTGCATAGTTTGTGCCAGACACTCTGCTAGGCATAAGGATAATTATTATAGAATGTAACCAATAACAGGTAGAGAAATAAATGTGACAACTGTTTTGAAGAAAATTTATGATTGACATAAATATAGTATATAAAGGAGGATGTTGACTTATACAGTGTGTGCAAGAGAAATCTTCCCAAAGAAGTAGCTTTGAGATTAGAGACTAGAGGTTTCGCTCAAGTAGTAGAATGCTAGTCATGAGCAAGAAAGCCAAGTGAGAATATATAAGAATTAGTTGAAGAAATGAAGAGTGTATCTCGGAGACAGCAGATTATGTGCTAGGTGTCTGTGAATGCAGGAGTTGTAGCATGTCTGAAGAGCTAGGTTGTTGCCCTAGGATTGGCAAGTTGATGACTCAATCCCTAGTGCCTTAGAATAGGAACATATTTGGAAAGAGACACTGCATATGTAATGATTGTTAAAACCAGGCCATATTAGAGTAGGATGGCCTCTTAATTTGCTATATATATTGTAAAAAGAATAGGAGAGACATAGGAAAACAAACACAGAGGAAAGTGGAAATTTTAGAGACTGAAATGATAACTCAGGCTCCAGGAAGAGGCAATGGATCATTCTCCCTTACAAATTTCTTAGGGAGCCTATGCTCCCAGTTCCATTACTGATTTTAGACTTAAAGTTTCCAAAACAGTTGATAATGAATTTCTATCATTTTAGTTTATGGTAATTTTTATGAGCCTCCCTTTCAAACTGATTCAGCATGCTGGAGAAAATGAACAAATCTAATATGGAAATTGTATAATATATTAAGGAGTTTGGTCTCTTAAGAAAGAAATGACTGAATAATTTCAAGCAAGTAGTTGAGTTGATCAAATTTGCATTTTCAAAACATTACATCTACAATTGAGTAAAGGCAAAAATAAATGTTGAAAGACTGCTTAGAGAGTTATTATATCAGTCCCATTAAGAGGCCATGAAAAAGTTGCCTCGCGACCTTACAGTGTACTAGAGGAGTTGCAATGTTTTAACATATTTTTCAAAGTGAATTTGATAGCCTTGGTCGGCAATTGTAGAAAGGAAAGTTGTGTTGAAAATAACTCTGCTAGATACTGCATTGTGTTTGTAGATGGATGGTGCTGTCATTCACTGGCAAAGAAAAGACAAGAAAGTGACTAAGTTTGGAAGAAAATATATTGGTTCAATCATATTGAATTCTAAATGTATGTAAACCACCGAAGCAAAGATGGCAGTGCTGGAGATAAAGTTCTGGAGCTCCAAGGGTGGCATGCTTCCCAGTTTGCATGTCACTATGCTGATTTACAACTACATCTAATGATTAATAACATTGGCTTTCACTCTCAAACATGTTTCAGTTTGGACAACAAGCTATATTGTTTCTCTGTTACATAACATATATTAAAGCTCTTTCCAAATTCTTACATTGTGCATTTTAGAACATATATGATGGTTCTTTCCTAGCACTCATTCATCCATTCATTCTTTATCTCCTAGAGTTCCTTTAAAAAATTCATATTGCTTTCATTTTTATTTATGTGGGTTGTTCAGGGGTGTGTCTAATTTGTCTTTATTATTAAGACATATTCAATTAGGAAGGGATACATGGTACATTTAGAGATCTGAAAATACAGTGTATTTCAAGACCCCATGGAAGAGAAAAGAGAATTCCTTCCTTTGGATGACAGAATTTTAGTATGTGACAGCTGATCCTTATTACAAAAGGAATAATCTGAATCTCATGCTGCTAGAGGCTAAGGAACAAAGAACAGTGTATGTCTTGAGGATTATAGGTACCAATGCTGGTTGAGAGTCAAAGAGAAACTGGTTCAAATATTGCTGAAATCTAAACCTGCTACTGGAGTTTTATTTATGTGAATTAAAATTTATCCCTTTATAGACCATGTTTTATTTATGTGGATTAAAATTTGTCCCTTTATAGATCAGATTGACTTGAGTTTTGCTAATTACAAAATTAGAAGTCATAAGTCTTATGTTGTACTATTAAATTTATGTCTCCTATTGATGGTAGTGGTGAAGTTAAATAAGCAGTTTGTTGTTGATTGAATAAAGGTGAAGGATCAATTATTATTCCATCTGCAATCCCCCTCGCCCCAATTGCAGATTGAGAAAGAAGCACAGTGATTTAGAGGCTTTTCAAAGGCACAGTATTTGACAGATAAATATGGAAGTGTCTGGTAAATGGAAGAACAATGCTTTCAGAGATACAGCAAGTATGATGGTCAAAATTACTTCAATAGCATCTTTAGGCTGTCCACCCTTTGGCATAATGGGGATCTGGCTCACTAGTGGATCATTATTTTGTTTTAAATTTATTCATTTTTACAGATACAGACCCTTCATATATTAGTGGCTTTTCTTTTAACATTTAATTAGTCTGATGTATTGGGGGATTTAAGTAGATTATATACATATATATATATATATATAATTTTATTTTCAAAATGTTACATTTACATATATATTATGTGTATATATATTATATTGCATATATGTGATATATATAATAATTTCCTTATCATTCCTCTATCTGGGCTGATTCCATATTTTGGCTATGATGAATAGTACTACACTGAATATAGTTGTACTGGTGCCTTTACAGTGTTGGTTTGATTTGAATTTCCTTTTTGGCCATTGATGTTGAGCATTTTTTCATGTTTTTGTCCATTTTTAAGAAAGGTACAATTAGGTTAAGTAAAAAGAAGAGAGCTAATATCTGAGAATTGAATCAGCCCATTTGAGCCATTAGTGATTATGAAATTTTCCATGGATATTTAAAGGGAGAGTCTACATTGAGTGACTTTAAATGAAGAGAGGAAGGACAAGAATTGGAGGCAGAGCCGGGTGCCGGTGGCTCATGCCTGTAATTCTAGCTACTCTGGAGGCTGAGATAATGAAGATCACAGTTGAAAGCTATCCCGGGCAGGAAATCCATGAGACTCTTATGTCCAATGAGTCACTAGAAAACCGGAAGTGGCGCTGTGGAGCAGTAGAGCGCTTGCCTTGAGCTCAAGAGTTGAGGGACAGAGCCCAGGCCCAGAGTTCAAGCCTCACGACCTCACACCCGACCGAATTGAGGACAGAAAATTCCAGGAGCTTTGCTCTAAAGGAAGCAGAGAATTAGGGGTAATAGCTGTGATGAAAAGCAACATAGTGTTGATTTAAAAAAATTTCAGCTTGTTTACTTCCAAATGGAGATCTATCAATTATTTCCAACATTTCATCTTGTTAAGCAGCATTTCTGTGAGTAATCTTACATAAATATTTTTTTTTGCATTTTATCAGTTGGCTTTCTCAAGTATAATCAAAATTTTAAACTGAGGTCTCTCTCTGTCTCTCTCTGTCTCTGTCTCTCTTTCTTGCTACCTACAGATTTTAATAACTGGGATCTCTGCCCAAATAAGCCATGCATACTACAAGTTTTAGATTGGGATGATAATGGACCATACAAAGTTACAAATTACTAAAGGCTTTTCCTTGCCAAAATTATTACAAGTCATGATGTAAAATAATAACAGATAATATTGTCTGCTGTTTGTTTTTATAAGGAGAGGACAGTTCTGGACCATCTGTTTATTAAAATGTTTGGTCTCACTTTCATTTGATATTGTACCCAGAGTTGGAAAACACAGCTTCATTCATTTCTACGACTGTTTGCAAGTAGTTAAAATGAAAATGTGAATTGTCCTGTTACACACTATCCTCCATATAATAATGCCATCTATTAGGGGTGTTCTATATAATATATACAGTACAATAAAACTGAGCATTTGTGTCATTTGTAGTCTTATAAGGGAACATTTTTCAAAACCAAGAGTATTTTTTACTTTTTTTTGAGATAGTACTATGCTATGTAGCCCAGGCTGACTGTAAAGTCTTGACTTTCGTGCTTCCTGCTTATATGACCCAAGTACTGGGTGATGGGATAAAGAGGCATTCGTTACCATGCCCAGGTGACAGTAAATATTTTATTATAAAAATGAGTGTGTGTGTTTAGGTTCTTAATTGCCTTAACATTACGAACATGTACATTCCCAAAATATCTTTGAGTTTTAAGAGGGTGTTTTTTGTACATAGTATATTGTACAATTTTGGGGATCAGCCTCCCTCTGCTAACTTTGAAAGTGAAAACAAAAGTGTTTTCCCTTATTTGCAATAAAGAGTATATATGTGAGACAAACACAAAAGGTCAGATAAGATGATATTAAGCCAAATGAACCCCAAGGTAAGAACACAGGTGGTTTTTTCTTTCTTGCTATTGTTTTTAATTTATTTATAAGGGACCACATGATTTTTTTTTGTTGCTTTTTATGTCCCTTCCCCACAGCATAACCCCTGTTTTCACTGTATTTGATGTTGGTATAATTTGGGGAGCGGAAGGGAAAAAAGAAATCATTTAAATAGGGATACAGGTGGATCCATTGCAACAATGAGATGTACAAGACGCTATGTGGAAAACAAACTTTACAATTGGTGGGGAGGGAGGGAATGTAGTTGTGCAGATGGGAGCGAAGGAAAGGTAGGGGAAAAACAAAGGAGGAGGCAACAATGCTTGATAAGAAATGTACTCATTAGCTTGCTCATGTGATTGTAACCCCTCTGTACAGTATTTTCACAATAAAAAACTCATTTAAAAATAAAAATAAAAATTAATTCTATTCTCTTCCCATCCAGTATCTTAGACTGTTTATTTTTGTCAGATAATCTAGTAGCACTTGGCATTTGTTTGTTTTTTGTGGCATTAAACACTTATGTGCTTCCTTTAAGATATTTATCACGAGGAATTTCTTATCAAAGGCTCTTGAGATGATTGTAAAGCACTGCATTAGCCTATATTCAAGATATGGTTATTTGGTATCTGTTTAAAAATGTGCATTTATTTTTTCCTATTACCTTGTTCGTTCAAGCTCTGCTCCACATCAAAAAGATGCATTATTCATCCACTAACTATCAAAAATATAGTATATGTAAAAACCTGTGTGAAGCACTGGTAATTTAGGCATGTATTCATTGTTAAAATAGAAAATAATTATAAAGAATATGTACATTATGTATGTATAAATTGATTACAATAATACATATAGTCAAATATATAATTATAGTTATATGTAATACATATATATTCATATATATGTGTTTTGAGTTCAGTATCTGGACATTGTCCCTTAGCTTTTCTGCTCAAAGTTTATGCTCTATCACTTGAGCCACAGCTTCACTTCCAGCGTTTTAGTAGTTAATTGAAGACAAGAGTGACTGGACTTCCTTTCCCCGACTGTCTTCAAACCATGACTCTGAGACCTCGGCCTCCTGAGTAGCTAGGACTGCAGATGTGAGCCACTGGCGCCTATCAAGAATATATGTGTGTGTGTGGTGTGTGTGTGTGTGTGTGTGTGTGTGTATGTATATAAATTATATATGTAGACACACATATATATGTACACACATATTCTTCAGAATTTGCATATGTATGTGTTATGCCTTTATTTTGTGTTAATTTTTAGTCGATGAATTAAGCAGGTCTATTTAAAACCACAATGAATTAAACTTACTTTTAGCAAAAAATGGTCACTGTCCTTCAACCTACTTGAGGGTTCACATGCAAGTTAGCATGCTAAGACTGGCATTTATTCCATTTCTCTTCCTAGGATGTGGAGCGCTCCTCTGACCAATAGTCAGTGATGGATGGGAGTTGGTGAATAAATGCCAAAGAACCCCAATAGGCATTCTTCTTCCCCCTCATCCCTTACCATAATTTGAACTCAGGGTCTTGCATTTGCTCTGCTGTTGCTGTATAATTTGAACCATGCCTCTATCCCTCATTTTTGCTGTTATTATTTTCTTCTTTTTTATTGTGAAAATACCATATAGAGGGGTTACAACTACATGGGCAAGATAATGAGTACATTTCTTATCAAACATTGTAGCCTCCTCCTTTGTTTCCCCTTCCCATCCCTTCCCATCCTCCCACTCCCTCCCACTCCTCTCTGCCCCCCCCTGCCAAAGTTGTAAAGTTCATTTTTTGACATAACAACTTGTACATCTCATTGTTGCAATGGGTCCACCTGTATCCCTATTTAAACGATTTGTTTTTTTCCCTTCCCCTTCACAAATTATACCAACATCAAATACAGTGAAAGCAGGGCTTATACCGTGGGGGAGGGACATACTAAGTGGAGTCTAATAGTCTTTTTGCCTTGTCTAGCTTCATCCATCTCTAGATTTCACTCTCCTTTGTGTGTAGGATTACAGATATGAGCCTATAACACTGGGCCAGATTAGCAAATTCTGACGTGCATTCGATGTGCCCTCAGGAAGGTCCCAGTGGAATGTGAGCCAGTTGCTGTATTAGTCACATTATTGACTTGGTCCTTCTCCATATGTGCTTGTCCATTCTTGCTAACTGAGACCATTTTAACAAATAAATCACTTGGACTTAAATCCTGGCTTAAGGTCTGCTTTTGTGAAACTGAATAACATGTAACAAATTCAGTTTATGTATTTTCTCTTTTCAGATATTTCTTATTTTGATCATTTTCTTATCAAACAACTTAGAAACCAGAAATTGGTTTGGGTCTCTGGTACATTTTGTTTGTTTGTTTTTATTTTACTAGCTGACTCAAGTCATCTTCCTACCTTGGGCAAATTGAAAAATGACTTTTTCTGAGGGGCACCAGTCACCCATGATAAAGCATCACTTAGCTTTCTGTTTCCCCCACTGTATATTTTTTATAACTGCCTCAGGCAAGTGTTAGAATGAAAGGGACAACTGGTGGTTTCTAAGGCCATAAATATGACATGGTTGCTTTTAGGATTATGTGTCATGTGTAGATTGTTTGTTTAGACTCTGGGTATTGTTCCTTTTTCAGATTTTATTCTAATAGACTTTCTTTAATTCCAACTATGTTTTCTTTTGGAGTAATTGACATATTATAAAACACATATAGATAGATGTCTCTTTATTTTTAATAAAAAGAAATTTTGATTATATGTTACTGACAAGACACAAGTTCTTCATATCCTTTAAATTTATGTGTATTTATATGTATAAACTTATACATATATACATGCATATTCAGTACTTGCATATTATATATACACATTCACACATGCAATGAAGTACAGATAAGCAAAACAAAAGTAAAAAGTGATCTGAAGAATGCCATTTTTTTAATTTCATTTTTTTCTGTCATTGATATCTACAATTAGAATACACTGTAAATATAACACACTGAATAGCAACCAGAGGAATGTAAATATACTGATTTAAACTTTAATTATTTTCCTTTGACAAAATTTCAAGTTGCTTTAACCTCAATTTGTGAGTGTTATATTTTGGCACTTTTTCAAAAAATAAAGAATAGTAAGACAGTACAAAGGAGATAGAAGTTTTAATCTCCCATGTTCTTCTAGTCGAAGTTTCCACAATATTTAAGAAAGATTGTGAAGTATCAGGTTTATGGCATATTTTCTCTCTGAATTAGGAATGTGTCAAAAATTCACACTTCTCATCGCCTGCTCAAGATACTGAGTCTATCCCTCTGCTGCGCTCAAGGAGAACACTAGCTGAAAACACAATTGTAGTAGGTGGGTGCACTCATTGTGGAAAATCAGTGTTGTCACTAAGAACAATCAATGCCACTACTCCAGTTAGAAGAATAAGGTAGCAGAGGACACAAGCTAGGAAGAGTCTAGTTCATATAGTCTAATGGGAATGGGATAGGAAGGATGATACTGAGCAATAAAGAATGAAGTATTGGTGGCTGAAGCACATAGATTTGGATATTGGAAAAGAAGGAGAGCTAGGTCAAACAGTTCTTCTTAAAGAGAAAAATGAAAAAAGAAACTTAGAGAAAGAGAAAAGGTGTGATCTGGCAGTCTAACAACCTGCTAAAAACAATAACAATGAAGACGTTAGGAAGAAGAAATAGAGAAGAAAATTTAAAAAGTGGACAGAAAAAATTTAGAAAGGACACAAGACAATAGGAGATGGAAGTATAGAGATGGCTGAAAAGGGAATACTAAAATCTGGCTGTTGTGATCCATGTATAATAAGTATACAAAAACAAAAAGGTAAAAAAGAACATAAGAGAACAGGGATAATACGTCTACAGAAAAGGTTCTAAGGTTGAAGAGTGGCTTCTTTCTTCCCTAGAACAGATTGTCTAGAAAAGTATAAACTGGTTAGACAAGTAATGACTATCTAGTTTGAAGATTTAGCTTGATGACAGATAAGCTATCCAATCACTGGTAAAGCTCTCCACCAGGGATGGGCACAGAGATATGGACTTAAAATTCTGTGTGAGAATTCCCTTGCTAGCTCGAAGGGCCATGGTTTTAAATTCCACTTCAATTGAATTCCCCACTTGCTGTGTTGCCCTCCAAGACTCCCCAAACTCCTCCAATGCAAAGTCTGTTTTTTTCTTCACCCAAGTGATTCATTACCAAGCTTTGAGGTTTGCTGACTTGATTATGCCACTAGGGTTTCCAAGACACATCTGGGGAAAGGCGCAGGGTTTTGCTGTCCTCAGGGACTTTATTTTTTGAGTCACAGAGGTGTCTGTGATCTGATTTGTATGCTTTTTTTTTGGTTGAAAAGTCTTTGTAGCAGAGCCAGCAAGTCTGGCCTAGGGATCCAAGCCACCATCTTACTCTCACTATTCTCCTGGATTGTGGATTGTGTGCTTGTTCTGTACCTGCCACACCCACCTGACAGGTGGTCTTGTATGAACAGATACATTGCATTGATATTTCTAGTTTTCTTAGCTCTTCTGAAGTTAGTTTTGGCTGAGAATAGCTATTCAATTTGGTGTGTACTGGAAGAAGTTTCTAGGGAATATTGCTCAGCTTCCATCTTGACTCACCCTCATAGTTTTTATGTGCTACGTAGATTATGAATTCACACAACCTAGCTATTTTGTGCTAAAATTGTTTTTAGTATTAAGATCCTCTACTTGAAATGTACTAAACTTTGATTTTGAATAATAACTCACAATGCAGTAGCCCTGTCAATTAAAGTCAATAATCTTTAAAACCAGAAAGCAAAATTTCATTATCAACAAGGGGAAAATTCTCTTGTCTAGCAAGCAATTCCACAACTTTGAACTGATTTAAGAGTAATGCCATTATGTTACATTTTAGTAGATAGTTTAACTATCTACTAAAAAAGAAGCAAAATCCACACATACTATGAATAGTATGAATGTGATGAATATATCTTGGGTGAATGATTCTGAAATGTGCTTCAAAGGCCACTAAATGTAAATTCCTTCTTATTCTTCCAAGTGTAAGCATTGAAATTGTTTTCCTCTTTAGCTGTGTTGCTTTTATATATATGACTTTTATTAAAATGCCATAATTTTAATATTAGAATAATTAATAAAATAATTTCCATTCTTTGGATTTGTTTTCTTTTTAACTGTATTTTTTATTTTTATTTTTGTCTGTCGTGCGTCTTGAACTCTGGGCCTGGGCACTATCCCTTAGCACTTTAGCTCAAGGCAAGTGCTCTACCACTTGAATTACTGCACCACTTCTGGTTTTCTGGTGGTTTATTGGAGATAAGAGTCTTACAGGCTGGCTTTGAACCATGATCCTCAGATCTCAGCCCAGAGTAGTTAGGATTACCCGGTGCCCAGGTAACTGTATTTTTTTGTCTTTTCTTTTTTGGTAGTGGGGATCGAACCCAGAACTTTGTAGGTTTTGCCACTGAGCTACATCTCACCCTAAGAATTATATTAAGTGCAGTAAGCCAGACCCAAAGAAACATAGGTTTCATGGTTTTCCTCATTTGTTGTAACTAGAATATCCCTATCAAACTACAAGTAAGCATACTGGATGTTAAAACACACAAAAAATATACTTGGACATGATAAATTACACAAGACTTTAGAAATTCACACAGTGAGAACAGTGGAGGATATTCTTAGGAGAGGATCGCAAAGGTTCAATAGCGATGGACACCCAATCATATAAAATAATATTTATTGAAATGAACTCCAAGAAATGGAAAGAAGAAATTTTCTGTTATTTTGCTTCATTTTTTTAAAGTCTCCTTTGTCTCTGGTTTTAGTATCCCTACCCCTTGTCTTACAAGTAAGTATATCTGGGTAAGGAGGAGTACAGAAATAGTGGGACAAATGCAGCAGTAATACTCACTAGACGCGATGTTGAAAAGGAACTATATAAATTGTAGGAGAGGAGGGAGAGAGGGAAAAACTGGGAGAAAATGTGGAAAGAGGCAAACTGTTCAAAAAAGATGTACACATCATCTGACATGTAACTGTAACCGCACTGCAAATCACCTTTACCATAATAAAAATTTTGCAAAATTGCCAGAAAGTAAACCCTAAGTTTCAGACTAGGGCAAATTAAAAGGTAAATCCATGGAAATTGTAATGACAATGTTAACAGATTAATCAGGGTAAACTTTATAATGACAGTATTTCCTGATGATCATATACTCAACTTACCAGCATTGTGTTTCCATAGCAATTGATGATTCATGTATACTTACATAACAAGAGAAATGTAAAAAACATTCTTAAACAGAAGTTTATAGGATTTGAGGCAATATTTGAAATCAAAGTAAAATACTCTCATTTATTACTGTTTAAAATATTTGTCATAAGTGTAAAATGTAGCAGAATAAGTTAGAAACTTGATACACTAGTAAGTGTAAGAAATAATTGTATTATCACTAAAAATAAAATCATTTCCTACTACTATTCCTCCTTGGTTATTACCTAGTTACATATCATCTGACAGATAATCATTGGACAATGAGTAATTACTAATCCTTCTTCCAAGATTATGGTGTACACAAAATTTTCCTGTTTTGCTATGTGTCTGTTAGGAGGGTAGCAAGCAAAAGCCTCATGTAGCCAAGATATATGACTTCATTTATTCTTCCACATTTATAGAGCTGTCATTGGGTAAAAGGGACTTTGATTGGGCTGACATGATTTGTTGTCTGCCAAGTCATGTTGGTTATTACCCTGCCTCTTGTACTTTCTAGGGCTTTGAAAACTGCTGGCTGGGGATTTCTTCTGATATCAGGAAAAATATTGACATTAAAGCAAGCAAATCTCTAATTCCAAAAGAGCTTTCATATTCTACCTCATTCTTCAGCTGCTCACCCTCTAGTCTCTTTTTGTCAGGAAAGAAGAAATACATGTAATGTGCTTCAGTGTCAGATTATTAGGCTATCAAAACTTAACATACACGTGGTTGTAGTTATACATAGGCATACAGTCATAACTTTGAACAGTTTAGTAAAATCTTTAGTTATGTATTATCACTAATAGTTAATATTTCAAAGTAACTTTTGAAGTAACATTAATAAGCATCTTCATCTGTGTTCCATGTCACAGATATTTAGGACTATTTTCATATTTATATTTGTTCTTGAGCAGCAGTCTTTGAAAAGCCTGGGGAGATCTTTCTAAACTTTTAGACTATATAAAAATAATGTACCATGTGATTTTTTGTTTCTTTGTATGCCCCCCCCCCCGCACGGTATAACTCCTGTTTTCCCTGTATTGGATGTCGGTGCCCTACATCCTGTATATACACTTTTGTAATTTGGGGAGGGGAGAGGAAGGGAAAAAACAAAATACTTAAATAAGGATACAGGTTGACCCATTGTAACAATGTGATGTACAAAACACTATGTTGAAAATGAACTGTACCACTTCAGTGAGGGGGTTAGTTGTGGAGGTGGGAGGGAAGGGATGGTTCGGGGAAAACAAAGGAGGAGAGAACAATACTTAATAGGAAATGGACTCATTACCCTGCTCATGTAAGTGTAACCCCTCTGTACAGCATTTTTATAAATAAAAAACCTACAAAAATAGTATATATTTCAGACTATGTAACAATCCTTTTCTGTACAACTTACTTGAAGGGATAATCAAAATACACTCAAAACCAGTAAAAGTAGCAACTGTAAATGCAAATATAAATATTTTTGTTCACTGATCCTTCTGACTTTGGTTTATTTTTAATCTTACCAATAATAGTTGTTTATTTATTCATTTTAATTTTATTATCTTTAAGTGGGTTGTATGAGAGAGTTGTCATTTAACAATGCAGTTTCTGAGTACAATGCATCCTGATTTGTGTCACTCCTTTCACCTTTCTTAACCAAACCACCCCTTTCCTCACTTTTTTTAATTTTGTGATATGCATATTTTTATAATGTATTAGCATTTAATTATTAAAGAACACCATCCAGGTTTGTTCTTTTACATGTTTTTCACGTTTTAAAAATATTTTATTTTATTGTAAAGATGCTGTACAGTGGGGTTACAGTGACATGAGTAAGCCAATGAGTACATTTTTTTTTTTTTTTTTTTTGCTGATCATGGGCCTGAACTCTGGGCCTGGGCGCTGTCCCTCAGCTCTTCAGCTCAAGGATAGGGCTCTACCACTTGAGCCACAGTGCCACTTCCAGCTTTTTTTTTT
>NW_012267221.1:33555801-33628051 GCF_000151885.1 Dipodomys ordii | reverse complement strand
TTATATTTCCATAAGTCAGGTTATGAGTATAATGTATCTTGATCAATGTCACTCTTCCATTCTTCTTTGAATATAATGGCTGCATTTGCTCACCCTTCTTCCCTATATTTATGTTTTTACTTAATGTACTTTGAGTGTAAGCACTGTGTTTGCCCCCTCTCCTTCCTTTGTTCATGTGCTTTTCCTCAATTCCACCCCCCAACATGTTTTCAGTTGGATTTTGTTAAACAGTTCATTAGTTGGTCAAAGGAGTTACACTAGTAGGCTCCACCCTTAAGTATAACATCCTTTAGTCTATTTGTTTGTGGTATAGGCATAAAACCTATGTCCTTTTGAATCCCAATGTTCTTCCTATCATATGATATTGGTTCCTGTGGCTCTGTACTAGTCATAACCCTTTACTACTTCCTGAATCTCTGCATATAATCATCCCATAAGTGTGTCAGATTTCCCATTTCTTAAACTTACTGTCCTCTACTAAGCTTCCTCATTCCTCTATTCTCTTTGTGTGAAGATCCACTGTCTTCCCACACCACAACGCTGATAGCAGTTCCAGATCTCAACCTCAATCATCCAGGGAGTCACCATCCCTTTTAATTCTACAGTTTAATCTTTTCCTATCCACTATACTATCTTCGTGATACTTACATGAATACCGAATATTGCCAATAACACATAATAAAATGAGAAATACTTGTCTTTTTATTCTCACAGAATAATACTTGTTTAAATCTACCATCTGAGGTAAGCCACAGGGGAAGTCAGATATTCTTATATGATAGTGTTCATGTTACCTTCTTGTTTGGTAATAATTTTTCATACATAATTGCTTGGAAAAAAAATGATGTCCCAGCTCCATAGGGAAAGGACAGCAGAAGCTACGTGTTTGCTATTTTCTCATGAATTTTGTTGTGTGTGTGTATTTGTGCTGTACTAGGGCTTGGATTCAGGGACTGGGTGCTGTCCCTGAGCCTTTTTGCTCAGGAGAAGTGCTTTTCCATTTGAGCCATGGCTCTACTTCCAGTGCTCTCTCCCTTTCTCTTTTGGTATTGCTTATACAAGTCTCATGGTCTTTCTTGCCTGGGCTAGCTTTCAACCAATATTCTCAGACTTCAGCCTCCTGAGCAGCTAAGATTACAGGCATGAGCCACAGGTACCTGACCCCTTTGTCTGAATTATTTCCTTGTAATAAGCAATGATGTCTCTCAGTGAGGTCTTTGAATCTTTCTAAAGGATTTTTAAAATGGAGGGCACTGAAGATCTCTTAAACTTGCAGTCGTCAGAAGTGGAGCAGGGAGGGAAGGGATGGTAGGGGAAAAACAAAGGAGGAGGTAACAAGGCTTACTAGGAAATGACTCATTACCTTACTCATGTAACTGTAACACCTCTATACAGTATTTTTACAATAAAAACATACAGAAAAAATATAAAAAGAAGTGGAGCAGACTCTTGTAGACAGGTCTACTTCATACTTCATAGTTATCCAACTTCTTGTTACAGAACTCAAATTCTAGAACATCATAAATATTTATTAGGCATGCAATTGATTGGAAAACATTTACCATGCCATCATGCGTTGAAAATTGTTACTAATTTGGAAAACAGCTTGTGATTTATTGAGGATGACAGTAAAGTCAGGGTTATGATTTAAAGCTGTATCAGAGGGAAGCAGTCATAAATGATCAGGGCGTGGAGCTTGGGGGATATACTTCCTGTACTTTTTTCTTCAAGCAGATTTATATTATACAATTTAAAAATAAGAATCCAAGTAAAAAATGTTTAGATAATGGATAATAGTTATTACTACAATAAATGATAGATATTACAATGTTATCAGATATTAGATCACTCAAATGTCTTCTGTGCTTTTCAGTTTTTGCTATTCAATTGTATTCTTTTTAAAATCCAAGACAATAGCAGAAAGATGTTTTATGCAGTACTGAAGAATGAATTTAGAACTTTGCATGTAGTGGTTGAAAAGAATTGATGTGACAATGTCACAGAAGATGTGATTCTAGGAAATCATCATGTACAGTTGAAAGAACAACACTTTAGGAACTTATTGCCTGGCTTGGGGTTTAAGAAAAGTAGTTTGGGAAATACTCTCAAAGTTGAGCTCCTGGTTGGAGACTGATGGAGAATTAGCAAAGATCTTGAGATTCCAATTCATTTACATATAAGTGGATTACTATCTTTGCCTTCTATCAAAATATTTCATTCCTTATGGGAATATACACAGGTGAATCGATGATCATAAAAGAGCATCGAGATACATTCTGCAGGCTGTGGAACAGTCTGGTGATCAAGGCCTTCTCTATAGATACTTTGCCTTTAGTCTTATACTGCTTCAGAGAATCCTGGGTAAACTTTAGCAAATACTTACTTCCTAGATCCCTTTTCTAAGGCCTATGTAAGAACACTCTGACAAAGGGACTTTTTGTTCTAGTTATCTTGTTTTCTAATTACCACGTTTCCCATTGGTTAAATTAAAACTGCCCTTCAAATCTTAATAGATTTGATCAGCTTTATATGTTTGGGGGTTCCTGCTTTGTCTTTTCTCATAGGAAACTGTTGAAGATAATTAATCTCATCTATTATGTATTGATTACAGGAGCTTAATTCTCCAAAGACCAGGTCTCATTCTTTTCTCTTTGATGTATATTCTCTTTCTCTTCTCACTAGATGTTATGTTTAAAAAGTATGATTTAACAAGGCAGGATAGAATATTTTCTTGTTAGAATACCTTCTCCCTAAATGGCATTTATTATTGAATGGGAAAAGTGGGACTTGTTATTTCTGCTCTGTGTTCTCATAAAGGATGTTTTTCCTTTGTGCTAGCAAAGAAATGAAATATATAACTTGGTTTCCTGGTAGCTGTTTTGCCACTGAAATATTTTGTAGGTTACACTAATATGAAGATTTTATTTTTTAGCAATTCAAAGAAATGGTGCTTCTGAGCACACTTTTTTTGTTCTTTTTTACTATTCAATGAAAACTATGGGAATACAGCATCCAATTTTGCTTGATAGGAACCTGGTTAGTGGACCACACCATGATGTGTTTTTGTTTGCTATCTGGTTGTTTACACTGTGCCATGTAATTTATCAAAATGACTTTGAAAAAGGAAAATATGACAAACCAAATACACATAATTAATGAATAGTTTACTCTATTTTAAAGGGCAGGTAATGGACAGTCTGACAAAAAACAACATAGACATGAAGATATTTCTCCTAGTGAAGTTCAGAATTTTATGTGCAATATGACATGGTCAAGTTACTGAAAACCATCTTGAGACAGTCTTGCTATGTAGGCAGGTAGCCTCAAATTTTGATCCTCTTGTATAATTTCCCTGAGTGCTGGGATCAGTAGTGAGCACTGGTACACCTTGCAAAATGCAATCTTTTACAAGCAGAGTTGTGCTACTCAGGAGGCTAAGATCTGAGGACTCTGACCAGGACTGACTGGTCAAGCCAGGGCAGGAGAATCCATGAGACTTTTATTTCCAAAAAGCTTCAAGATGAGCTTTGGCTCAATTGACAGTGCATTAACTTTGAGTAAAATAGCACAGGGACTTTTGCCACTAAGCTCCAGGACTGGCATGTAAAACAAAAAAAAGAAAAGGAGAATTGTACTGGACAAAGTATTTACTGAAAAGATAAGAATGTAGAGTGAAAGTTGGGCCAAATATCATATCCTTTCCAGATTCACCCCAACCATGCTCTTTCCTGGGGAAGATGAGTGTGTCAGTGTGTCAGCCACTGTGCTTTCCTGCTGCCTGGATTCCACTGCGATTTGGCCATGGTGATTTACAGCAGGAAGTGGAAAAGATGAAAAGGGACAGTATTACTTCATCCAAGTCCCTCTTTGGGATTGGCTGTGTCCCTTAAGCTAACAGTGCTATTCCTTCTGGGTTGATCCATTGTGCATGAATTTCTCCTTTTGATGTGTGTGTGTGTGTGTTTGTGTGTGTGTGTGTGTGTCTGTGTGTGTGCCTGTCAGTTTGGGGGCCTGAATTCTGAGCCTGGGCGCTGTCCTTCAGTTCTTCAGCTTAAGGCTTGTGCTCTACCACTTGAACCACAGTGCCACTTTCTGCTTTTTCTGCTTATGTGGTGCTAACCCAGGGCCTCATGCATGCAAGGCAAGCACTCTACCACTGAACCACCTTTCCAGCCCACCTTCTGACTTTTTAAAAAATGTCTTCTACCTCTTCTGTGGCTAGCCTCATGTTCTTACTCTTCCCTAAGATTCTCTGTATCCAGTCACCCTTTTTGATAAACTCTTCTTAATATATCTCATTTTGAGTCACAATAGTTTTATTGTTAAGTGCTTAAGATGCCTAATTCTGAAGAACAAAGTAAGAGAAATAACAGCCTAAGCTCAAATTTTTGTTCCTTAATAAGGTTTCTGCCTGCATTTTCTTCCTAGTTCAGCCAGACTTAGTCTCAATAGGACAACTCAAGAAAATGAAAGTTTGTTTTTGTAAGTGAAGGTTAAACAAAACAAACTGTATAAATATTCATGAAGTTCCTTTTTTCCTGGATTTTTCTCTCCAGAAGCTTTGTATTGTTCTAGTCAGAATGGGACCCCTCAGTTCCCCAGTCCCCTCTTCTGTTCTATTTCGAGGTTTTTCCTGGATTGGACCCACTGCTTCCCATGTTTTACGTCTTTGTCTTTTTTGTTTTGTTTGTTCTTTTTGGTTGGTTGTGATAAGCTGAGGAGACAGATGTCTGTGACCAGAAAATTGTAAGCTGCAATACTTTTCTGGGACATCTGCAAATCAAGTCTTCAAGTCCCTAAGGAAATGATTTCTAAAATGAAGTTTGGTTCAAAAATCTAGGAAAGTTCTGTGTTTCTAAAGATATTTTCTTTGAGCAAAAGTTTATGGCTGGAATGGAAATGAAATCTCAGGGGTTTAGCAGGAATCTTGAGTTTCAACAGGAGTCATGAAGTTTTCAGGAAAAGCCACACAAAGATATATTCTGTATCTTCTCTGTATGGACACTTCTGTTAAATTCTGTTTCCTTAGCCAGAACAATTACAAATGTAACACAGATGCTAGTGGTTTTTATTTGTTAACTTTTAACCCATGTTTCAATGACTTCTAAGAAGATTGGTGGGAAGTTAACTTCTGCACTTCTGAAAAATCCTTCACTCTAGATTGATTGGTTGTCTAAATATTGAACTTGAAATTTCTTGCATATTTTAATGTGATTTCTTTATTTTTAAAATATAAGGTTTGGGTGAGAATTGCATATTAATCTGATTTCCATTCTTTTGTAAAAGTTAACCTAAAATATTATTCTTTCTTCTTTGTATTACCCCAAATTGTTTAATAAAGTATCAGAGGTTTTTTTCCCTTCCTTTTTTTTGTTCATTTCAGTTTGAAAGCTTGTCTTCTCTTACAGCTGGGAAACGATTCTCTATGCTTTTAAATTTTTCTTTCATCCATTTACTCATTTGGAAAATTCTATAAGATAAATGTTGAATTCCCTGAATGAATTCTATGTGTATTTTTCTCATCTATTCCTTTTCTTGTTTATTGGATCTATGCTCTGGGAATTTTCTTGGTTTTGCTTCTAGCCATATCAGACATTTAAAATTTTAGATATTATACTTGTATTCTCTTCCAACTTGCTCTTATATTATTATTTCCACTCTCTAGTATCTTATAATTGATTTATGAAAGTAATATTTTCTGGACCGTCTCTGAAGAATCCTAATTATGCTCTGTTTTTTCTCTTCATGTTCCCTTGGGTTGAGTGTCTCATTTTTTGTCTTGGTCCTTGTCTTGCATGTTCTCAATTCTCATAGACTACTGATTGTTCCTTGTCGATTCAGAATTTTCAGTAAAAGATGAGTTAAAAATTTTTCTCTCTCAATGCACACACACACAAATGAACACTCATATAAAGGATACTCACATGATTATATACTCTGCATATTGAATTCATGTTAATTTTCATCACTAAATTGACATTTTGATTTTAAACACTGTGTGAGAACAATCAAGATCTTAATTCAAATGGCTAGATGTGAGTTCCTATGAGCAGGTTAACAGAACTTAATTTGGGGTACCAACATTTGGACTCGAGATATTTATGTATTTTCTGCATTTTTACAAAGATTTTCCTTCTATTATTTGCCTGGCAGAAGATGACTGATGGGGAGAATTCTGAGAGTAAGGAGAACTTTACTCTTCAGTTCTTTCTGTTGTTCCCACGATACCCTGCCCTGGACCTGTGCCCAATGATTCTGTAACATGCCTATTTTTAGATGCTGTTACTGTGTTTTATGGTCATCTGTTAATGTGTCTTCCCTGCATTACCCTATGACCACTTGGTCATGGCAAGTGCAATGCATTATTCATCTCTCTGTCATGTATTTTATTATCTCTGTAGGATTAGAATGCAGAAGACTCTTTGATATTGAAAAGCACTTTCAATGTTCATACAGATAGCTTATCAGAGCAGTTACTATTTAGCAAAATGCTTGGATTATGTTTTTCTCCTTTTGTGATTTTCCTTGCTCTGTATTTTAAATAGTCTATGGTATTTGCAGATATTGCTTCTGTTTATAATTTTATTTGTCATGATTCAGTCTTATAGCTTGTTTGGTACATTTCATTTGTGATTAATTTTGAGAGGAAAATCATATGATGTTTATTTCTCTTGTTTTACTTCATGGTGATGGAAAATTAATTGCAATTTTCTTCATGATATGAGGACTTGAATATTTGAATATAAGGATTCTCCTTGAGATCTAATTTCTGGTGTCAATATGGTAGATGTAGTGTTAAATTGTCCAGGTGCTCTTCCACAATAAAACTGTTCTGATGAAAAAAGTGTGTCACCACACTTTCTGGTCAACCTACATAACTTTAGACTAAGTCATGCATGAGTTCTTAAGTCCAGGCCATTTTAGATTGTTAAGAGAGACCTTGGTGGCAATAGTTGCTCCTCAACTGGAGTTGAGTTAGCTAGTTGGGTTAGTTAGATTATACCAACATCGAAGCAGGGCTGGGAAAGTGGCTCAGTGGTAGAGTGCTTGCCTTGCATGCATGAGGCCCTGGGTTGGATTCCTCAGCACCACATAAACAACAGAAGCCGGAAGTGGTGTTATGGCTCAAGTGGTAGAGCGCTAGGGCTAGCTTTGAGCTGAAGAGCTGAGGGGCAGTGCCTGGGCCCAGAGTTCAGGCCCCACACCCGACAAAAACAAAAAATCTCTCTGCTCTGTTTTTATCCTGTTCTATTCTTATATGTTGATGCTAAATAAAGCCATCCGCCACTGAAGCTCCACAATCTCATGGTTTCCCTTATTTGCAATAACTAGTATATGTCTGAGACAAGCAGAAACAGTCAGATCAACTTTGAAGTTAGGCGAAATGAACCCCAAGTTAAGGACTCAAAAGTTTTTTTCTTTCTTGCTATTGTTTCTAACATATTTATAAGATGTTTCTTTGTTGCTTTGTATGTTCCTCCCCCATGGTATAACCTGTGTTTTCACTGTATTTGATGTTGGTATAATTTGTGGAGGGGTAGGAAAAAACAAATTGTCTAAATAGGGATACAGGTGGACCCATTGCAACAATCAGATGTACAGGTCATTATGTCAAAAAAAGAAGTTTACAACTTTGGCGGGACAGGGGTAGGGGGAAGGCAGGAAAAAGGGTGGGGGAGGGGGAGATGGGAAGGGATGGGAAGGGGAAACAAAGGAGGAGGCAACAATGCTACTCATTACCTTGCTCTTGTAATTGTAACCCCTCTTTACGGTATTTTCACAATAAAAAAACATGAAGCTCCACTTTAAAACCTGCTTTTGGGTCTAAAATCATTGGAGACACTTGTACTCTCTAGACCAGGGAACCTTCCTTTTGAGGACACTGTTCTTGGGCTTCTACTACAATCTTCTATTTTACTAACTCTGAAAGCTTTTCTACATGTTTTAGATCAAAATAATGACAGAGGGTTTTTTTTTCTCCTACAAACATGATTTGACAATATTTTCCTTATACTCTAGATTCTAATCTTAAAATGCAGATTCTAGCCATGTTAGGGCCTAGCAGACCAATTTTGTTCATGGCTAAGATGATACAATATTAAACATTGAACAGCATAATACAAATTTGCCTTGTTCTCATACCGAGTACTGTATGCTTTCCTTGAGCAGTGTCAAACTCCCCTCTGTCAGCTACTGCTGGAAGCCAGTTAGAGCACCCGATCTCTTAAATTGGTCTTATTCTGAACTTGTTTCCAAATATTTTGTCACCATTTGAGTCATGATTCTGCTATAAATGATTGAAGCTAATTAATCACTTAAGCAAATTAATTCTCTTTTATGATTCTGATTCATACTACAACTTACCATTCTCTTATTGGCTGGATTTTGTTGTTGTTTTTGGTTTGTTTGTATTACTTCCAATATTTGAAACTTGCACACAAACATATATAGACAGAGGGAGACAAACTTCTTGCAAATTTTATGCATAAGAAAAAATCTCATAAAATCTCTGAAAGAGAGCCTACATTTCCGAAAAGAACTAACAAATTGCAAAAGTGTCTGCAAAGAACAACTTGCTTTCTTCCCTCAATTCCCTGAGCTCTGCTGTGATGGGATTTTGTTTCTCTGTAATCCATCCATGTCCTTATGCTTGAATTCCTGAGACTTATCTAGAATTCAAAAGATAAAGTAAAATCTTTGTGGGTTTTTTTTTCTTCTCTTTCATAGTTTTATTTCTGTCTCTTGATTTACTTGGGGTGAACATGTTTTTTAAGCAAAAGAAAGTACAAAGAAAAAGTTTCAGATGTGGTATTAGTTGCTAAATTTAGAACTTTGTTTATAAAAACCTTTATATAATAGAGAAATTACGGATCACAAGATGGCTAGACAAAGGTAAAATTATTTGCTTTAGTTCTTAAAATACTAAAGACAAGAATATATTGTGGTTAACAATTTGTGGTTTACAGGTCAAGTAATGTGTAAATATTTTTAGTAAGCAAATAAATTAAATATCTCAGCATTGTAATAAGGAAGAACATTACATGTACCAAATAAAATAGAGACCTAAACATTTTTATGGGTCATAAAATGTGATTCCTAAGTGAAGTGAGTGTTATATTCATTAAACATAGGCGTCTTTCTGGACTATTAATGTTAATGTTATCTTTTCTTCTTGATTATGAAGACTATTATTCCCTGATGGCAGAAAATATGCTAACTTCTTAGTTCTAGCACACATCTATTTAATAGCATTGTTTTGTTTTGTATTGTGTTTCTTAAATCATCTCACAAGAAGTCATGTAAGAAAATTTGACACACTGATAGAAATCACAAATAAAATAATCCGTCTATAATGAGCAAAGATAGAAACCTGAAGGGATCTTAACTGTGCAACATAGGTGATTTCCTATAAATATTTGCTTTTGTGGTTTTAGTTTAAGAAAATTGGAACCATACATATCAATTCCTATGCGTAACAATAAAACTTAACAGCTCAATAAGGTAATGAATGTTTACAAAAAAGCATAAAAGTTAGTGAACTACAGTAAGTTCATTTTATTTGAAGATTTATTACGTGTAGTTTTGTCCAATCATGGTAAAAAATTAATAAAAATAAAAATCAAAAGAAATTTTAACTCTTTCCCAGCTCTCTCTTCTTTCTCGTAGCTCTCTCTTCTCTTTCTCACCTCTCTTTCCCAGCTTTCTCTTTCCCAGCTTTCTCTTTTCCAGCTCTCTTTCCCACATCTCTCTTTTCACCTTTCTCTTTCCCACCTCTTTTTCCCAGCTCTCTCTATGTCCCAGCTCTCTTTCCCAGCTCTTTCCCAGGCCTTTCCCAGCCACGTGGAGTGCCAACCTGGCCTGGTCCCAGCAGGTCTACTGAATAAACTTACCCCTTACCTGAACAACAACAACAACAAAAGAAATTTTAAAAGACTTCAATATAGTAAGGAAAACCATAAAATTCCTTGAATAAAACCAATACATCACAGACAGCCTGAGTTGCCTTGACTTTATCAATCATTTTGGGTAGCGTGAATAAGAGGATTATTTCTTTCAATTGAAGCTCAGGGAAGCCTTTCCACATATTTGTGTCTTTAATATTCCTTATTAATGCTTTAAAATTTTCAGCATGCAATTCTTTCACTTTTTAAATTAAGTTTATTCTAAAATATTTTTGTTATGTAAATTAAGTTGTTTTAATAATTTATTTTCAGGTACTTTGTTATTAGAATACAAATGAATTTTTGGTTTCTGTTTTTGTTCTTGACCAGTTCTGGGGCTTCAACTCAGGACCTGAGCATTTTTCCTGAGCTTCTTTTACTTAAGGCAAGCACTCCGCCACTTGAGCCACAGTGCCACTTCTGGCTTTTTGTGTGCATGTGATACTAAGGAATTGAACCTAGGGCTTCATTCATGCCAGGCAAGCATTGTACCACTAAGCCACATTCCCAGCCCATGACTGACCTTTAAATTCTACAATTAAAAAATTTTAACCAGTACTTCTAGCTCATTTCTTTATTGAGATATAACAAAATAAGAGAAGGCAAGGAATTATGTGTGTTAAAAAGAAGGAGAAGAAGAAGAAGAAGGAGGAGGAGGAGAAGGAAGAGGAGGAAGAGGGGGAGGAGGAGAAGAAGAGGAAGAAGGAGAAGAAGAGGAAAAAGGAGAAGAGGAAGACATTGAAGCTTAATCCTTGCTTACCATGCTATTCTGAGTCACTTCCGCATCAAATACTTTCTTAACATTTTTCTTCCCTGTTGCTGGGGAAGATGATACATAACCTGAACTCTAAGTAATTGCTGAGATTTACTCATGTGTTTCAGATGAGGACCATGTATACTATGTGTGTGTGAGGCATGCTTATTTAAAAAAATTGTTTGTTTTTCTCTTGTTTATCTATTTTTTGGGTCCCAATTAAGAACTCAGAGGAGTAACAATTTATTTTTTTTAGCTTATAGTTCCCTAATCTCTTCTTATAAATTAGATTGGATTAGAGCCCACTGTAATGGCCTCATTAAACTTAATTACCTCTTTAAAGGCCCTGTCTCCAAATAGAATCACATTCTGTGGTACTTGATGTTAGGGCTTCACATTTGAATTTTGAGGGGACATAATTCAGTGAATATTGCATTTTCTTTTATGAGGAGCTTGCTTCTGTTACTTCCCTTCCTGCTCTTTCCCTTTCCTCCCTAAATTCTTTCATTCTTTCACTCCTTACTTTCTCTCAATATTTAAGTTTTAATTAATATATGAGAAGGAAGAAACTAAAGATGAAATTACTGCATAATTTATGATTATAAAAAATACTCAGCAGCATTACATTGATTGTGGTAGATAATACTAATATGGATATTGCAGCCATACAATGGTGATTTCTTTTTGAGGGCCCTAGGTTTGTTAAGCTTTGAGCAGTCTTATCTCACAGAGACTCTAAAACAAGATGTACATTATGAAGCTAACACATTACTCAGTTGAAAATAGTGAGTGATAATACTGGGAAACAACCCAAATCACAATGTGAGAATAATAATGCTTAGTTATACAGATTAGGAAATTTCTTGATTTATTTTCTGGAGAGAAAGTTGAAATAATGAATGCTGCTTAAAACAATCAGATAATTATGAATCTTATCTTTACCTCTGACTGGATCATATCTGCAGAGGATTTAGGTAATTGGGATTTGGGATTTAAAGGAGCTCAATGTCATTAACTGTCTCCTTTTTCAATTCACTAAATAAATTCTGCTCACATACCCACATACCATTCACAGCTCCTATTTTGCTGTGCAAATGACTCCTATTTTGCTGTGCAAATGGTATGGTCATCTGCTTTAAATTCGGAAAAAAAAAAACACAAGAAAGAACATTGATCCTATGTGGCTCTCTGAATTTGGTCAGGGGCCATCTGGCACAATTTTCAAATGGCTAGGTTTCCACATATTGGCTATAATACTTGTGAAAGCCAACCTGTAGATAATTTTACAGTTTGCAGATGGGAAATCTGACTGTCGCCACCTGTTCTTATCTATAGTGAAATTCTTACAAGATAGTTCTCTGAATACTTGAGACTTCAAATAATTGTTATTTACTTTTTTCTACTTTTTATTTTTATTCTAAGAGAAACAGTTCATGAATAACCCACTAGTAAATATTTTCCCACTTATTTACTACTCAGATTCAACTTACAATTTTATTTTGAAAATAATGGCAGGAATGACACCAGTAAGATGACAGAATGAGAGTTTCTAAACTTTATTTTCTTTGAATATGATGTTAAGCGAAATGAACCCCAAGATAAGGACACAAGTGGTTTTTCTTTCTTGCTATTGTTTCTAACGTATTTATAAGGTACCACGTGATTTTTTTGTTGCTTTGTATGTCCCTCCCCCATGGTATAACCCCTGTTTTCACTGTATTTGATGTTGGTATAATTTGGGGAGTGGAAGGGAAAAAACCAATGGTTTACATTGGGATACAGATGGACCCATTGCAACAATGAGATGTACAAGACGCTATGTTGAAAAATGAACTTTACAATTTAGGCGGGAGGTGGGGTGTGCTGGGGTAGTTGTGGAGATGGGAGGGAAGGGATGGTAGGGAAAAAACAAAGGAGCAGGCAACAATGCTGGATAAGAAATGTATTCATTACCTTGCTCATATAATTGTAACCCCTCTGTACAGTATTTTTACAATAAAAAACTTATTTAAAAAGCCCAAAAGAAACAAAAAATTTTATTTTCTCCCATAGAATCTAGCCAGGAATTATCCACAGGGAGGAAGGCCATCCTCCATGCAACAGAATTTGGAAGCAAAGCCTAATCACCCTCTTGGACTTCAGTGCTGAGCAACGTCCTGATTTATAGGTAAGAGAACCATAATCTTTGACTTTGCTTCTCCTCTTTGAAGCCCTCAATGACTCAGAGTATTCCAGTAGACTTGGTGTTTTTATAGTTATTTTCATAGCTTTCATTGAGTTCCAGACATGCATTCACCTTCACATGAGATTCTCTCATCCCATGGGAAATATTAGAAGTATGAGCTGTGCCTTATTAGAAACAATGAAGAGAGGAGGAGTTTACCACGACCAGGATGTAAAGATTGGTGCTAGCTCTTTGTGATGATCAGTGGAGGGACCACACTATGGAAACTAATGAACAGTATTTCAATGTAGGACATATAACTCACAATTCTTCTGCTCCCTGATTCCTACTCAATTCTTCCATATAGCTAACTGTTCTTCTTAAGTCTTCTCCAGTATGAGGCAACTTCAGATCAGTGATTACCTATGGAGGGAGCTTCTGGTCCCATTCAACCCCAGATTCTGAGTGATGACCTCAAATCCTGGTAGTCAAGCATGTTTATATCTGTTCCATACCAGGAGGCAAGTACATGTGTACATATATCCATAGAACATAGCCTTTGGTCTTGCCTTTCCTGGGTCACTAATCAATAACTTCAGAGATGTCATCCAACCTTGGAGCCTATCACCTAGGCCTGCCTAACTAGACATTCAATGAAACAATGCAGTCTAACCAGGGAAGACAACCTAAAATCTTGGAGGCAGCCATTTAGTTGTCTCACTGGGCCACAGTCAGGACTAGCAGAAGTGTTTAACCTTAGAACACAGAACTTACTGATACTGATGAGAAAATCTGACACCAAGGGCTGCCTGTCCATTTTAGCTAACAACCATCTTCTCTGAAAGTTCTGGCTAGAATTAATAGTAAAGTACTTTTACTATTGAACGACATTTGCAAAATCTGAATGAGGTTAACAACTTCTCGACTGCTTAGGTATCAATACAAATACACAAGGATTCAAAAAAATCAGAAGGATATGACACTACAGAAAGAGACTAACAGAGCTCTAATAATAGACCCAGAGAAACAACTGACAAAGAATTCAGAGGCAACGCTGAGAAAATATGAATAGAAAATTAAATACAATTTGGAAACTAATTCAGAAAATAAATGAAAAGTTAGATGCAAAATTGTTAAAACCAATAGAAATCCACGCAAATAAGGCAATTACTGACCTGAAAAATTCAATAGGTAATTTCAATAGCAGATTTGATTAGATAGAAGAGAGTCAGTAGGTTCAAGATAGGATATTCAAAATTGCTTAATTAGAGGATACAAAAGAATTTAGAAAAATGTGAGGAAGATTGAAAATTATGTTACACCAGATCATCACACAAGCTACTTTTTGCTTAATAGGAATTTCTGCATTTCTGAAGTAAAAGGGTAAATGGCCTCAAGCATATAGTTGAGAAAACCTTTAAAATCTGGGGATAAAAGGAAATATCTAGGTACAGGAAGCTCAGAGACTATCAGTAAAGTTTGGTTAAAAAAAGAAGTTCAGCTGGGCTCTGGTGACTCACGCCTGTAATCTTAGCTACTCAGGAGGCTGAGATCTGAGAATCACAATAAAACCACTCCAATAAACCACTCAGAAAAATGAAGTAGCACTGTCACTCAAGTGGTAGAGCGCAAGCCTTGAGCTGAAGTGCTGAGGGATAGTGCCCAGGCCCAGAGTTCAAACACCATGACCTACCAAAAAAAAAAAAAAAGTTCAACAGGACACATAACTAATCAAAGAATCCTGAGAGCAGGAATTACGTCTTACTCTATTTCTTTGTTGATTTCTTATCACATTTAGCCTTGATAAAGCTTTTGGTAGATTTTTCAGTAGAAATCCTGAAGGGCAGCAGAAAAAGAGATTACATATTCAAGGTGCTAAAAAAAAAAAGGCAAACCAGAAAAAAAAAGAAAATACTACTATGAAGATTTACCTGACAACAATATCCTTCAGAAATAAGGAAGAAAAAAAACAAAAATCTTCCAGACAAACAAAAACTCAGTAAGCATATCACCATTAGGCTTACTTGCAAATTTGTTAGCTGGAGTTCTTTATGCTGAAGAGAAAGGCTACTAATGAGCAACAAACACAACAAGCACATATGCATAAGTAACAAATTAAAGTTAAAATCTCAATAGTATGTGCAATTGACAGGCATATTTAGAATTCTGTAATACTATAAAAGAGACATGCAAAGAATTTATCCTAATTAGCAAGGATAAATGTCAAAACTACTGAAAAATAACTGTGCTCATAATAAATTATTAAGAGACATGAATTACAAAACAATATACACTTTGATATTAAAATAATAAAGAACAGTCAAGAGGAAGAAATGAAGTATTGAGTCCTTGAATTCAAAGCATATTCTAAAGCATTTATAATCAAAAGAGTATGATAGTACCATAAAAACAAGACATTAGCCAATGCAATAAGATGGGAAATCCAGGAATAAGCCCATATATATTTGTATATATGTGTTTGTGTTTCTGTGTGTTTGTTTATATATTATCATTAGATTTTTAAAACAAGTATTAAGAATACAGAATAGGGAAAATACTGGATATTTACAGGCAAAAAATGTGATTAAGTCAATATTTTAAATCATTTATAAAAATGTGGCAATTGTAATTAATTAGCTTTGTATAACATTCTACATGTATATATAATGTATATATACATTAAAACATCACATTGCATACCATAAACATGTTATTATGACTTGTCTCCAATTTAATATCAATAGTAAATGTTTATTTAAAAAATTATTTCAACATGCCATCAGTATAGACAAAACCCAACCATATACAAAATATATATTGCATTTATAGAACTGTCTTTGTAAATATGAGTTACATTAAAAATATTTAGTAGGAAAAACATGTACATTTTATTTAAGACAGAAATTGCATTGGCATTTGATTAGTCAAAGTGTAATTTGTAGCATTTGTAAATAAAGATGCTGCCAATGCAAGCCATTAACATTTTTTGTTAAATATATTCCTATGAGTTTCTAACTACTTTAACTAACATAATACACTATACTTAAGAAATAACATTTAAAAACTCAAAGCATAAAAGAGCTTGTTTGGAGGATCTATCAGGGGAGTCCAGCTACTGGTTGTACCCTTGACCGAAGACCAGTCCTCTTCTATTGGGGATGGTTGTCCTCTTCAACCATGTCTGCAGCTGGGAGTGGTGAAGGAGGAAGTGGATATCCTCTACCCAGCCAGGTCAACTGAATCAATCCTGGAGATCAATGGGGTGACAGGTGTTGCAGCCAGATTGCCCTCCCAAGATTCCATGTTGAAAAGGAACTTTACAACTTGCGGGGGCGGAGGGGGCCCAGGGAGGAATAGGGAGGTGAGGAGGGAAGGGATAGTAGGGGAAAGACAAAGGAGGGGGTAACAATGCTCAATAGGAAATGTACTCACTACCTTACTCATGTAACTGTAACCCCTTTGTACAGTATCTTTACAATACGAATATTTTTTTAAAAGCATAAGAGATAAGGGTAAAACAAATTTCTTTACCCAGTGTCTTCCCCACTCACATTACTTATTTATTTTCTCTTTGACCACTTGAGACAGCACCATATAAAATTAGTAAAGACCAGGGGAGTATGAATTTATAATTAGGAGCATGAAAGAAGATTTTTCTTCCCTATCACTTGTTAAGTAAGCATAATATTTGTGAATAAATTCCAAAGTCCTATTTTATTATTCTCTTTGCCTTCCAGAAGGAATTAGAGAGTTGTTTGTCAAGTACATTGGAGACTGAGCTGTATGCAGGAGACTTGTGCAGTGGGGTGTCTCTGTATTTTGTAATACCACAGCTCCTTTGGCAGCAAGAAACAGCAGATTTGGTAGGGCAAGTAAACAGCAAGGCTCAAATCAGAGAGAACTTTTCATGGAAGCAGCAGAACAAATGATTCTAGATATTAAGGTGATTTACTGGGAATCAAAATATTTGAACAGACAATTCTCAAATTTCTGCCCATCTGGCTCATGAAGAATCAAGCTGCTCTTAGCTTAATCTGATGAAATAAAACAGAGATGATAGTGCAGGCAGTAAAGTTTATGGAGTGCTTCATACTTAGTTTTACCAGAGAACTTCTAAATTTTCCTGCAGCAGCAGATAAACTGAGGGTTGCCTTAGAATTCCTAGGAACTGGGGAAAACTTTTTTATTTACCATTTGCAGAAGAGGAAATGGTGCTTGAGACTACAAACTTAAAAATTCCATTTTGGAGCACTTAAGATTATAGTAATGATATAGTAAGTATAAAAAAAGCTTGTAGATGAACAGCTTACCATAAAATTCTCACTATTCAAATTATATGTTTGTTTTTATTTTCTTGATTTCTTAATAATCTGCAGCCAGGAGCAAATATCATATATTTACCCCATGATTTGCATTCAGATTGTAATTTATTACAAAGGAAAGGAAGCATGCAGATGCCTTTTGATATAGTTTAAATATTTAAGTCTTATTTAGGTTGCTTCAGAGCTCTTTTGCATACCTAAATACTCCCTTTTTTCTTAGCTAACTAAAGGCCTGCTTCTTTTCCTTTTCTTTTGCTGGAGAGAAAAGGTAGAGATAAATTTGAGAACACAAGGAGTGCTTTCTATTTCCTACTACATATCCCGTTATATCAGTCCTACCCCAGTCGCCCCGGTTATTGTACCAGATAGGCCAGGGGGCCCAACAAGCTTAGAGAGATTGGAAGTTTTGCTTAGGTGTTCTCCAAGCATTCAGCACCACTTGATATGTAGCCATACCTTACAGCAGTATCATTACCTCACTGTGGCTATTCACACACAGTTGAAGACTATACCTGTGGTGGACTTTAAACAAAACTATAGCAAGTCATCTGCAGATCTAGTTGGATAGGTTTCTGGAAATCTTCCTGTACTACATCTCTCATTGCTAATCACATATTACCCCATCACAAAGTTATGTAGTGTGGTTTCTGAACTGAATAATCACATAGCAAAACTATATGGCTCCTTGTTATGAAGCATAAAAAGAATTTCTTGCCCAGGGCTAGGTCCTTGTGAGGAAGAACATGCTGTTAAATAATACTGAAGCTGTGACATGATTCATAATGGGATAATAAGCTCTTTGATATATTCATGCAGAATTTATTTTTATTTCTGAGGATTATAGGTTTAATATTGTTCTAGTCTTGAATACATTTTGTGTTAAAAAGCAAAAGACAAGCTTCCCTATGACCCAGAAATTCCACTCCTGGGCATCTATACAAATGATCACAAACCAGGCTACACTGAAGCCACCAGTACAACCATATTCATGGCAGCACTGTTTACTGAAATATGGAATCAACCCAGATGTCCCTCAGTGGACGAATGGATCAAGAATATGTGGTATATATCTGCAATGGAATTCTATACTTCCATCAGAAAGAATGACATTGCCTCATTCATAAGGAAATGGAAAGATTGGAAAAAAATCATACTAAGCTAAGAAAGCCAGATCCAAAGACATGCAGGCTGCGTTATTTCCCTCATTAGAACAAGCAAACCCAATGAGCAGTAAAAGACAAGGACAAAGACACCTGGATATGATTAATTAAACAGCAGTCTAAACATTCACGCAACGAGAATAAAGTATTCTTAGGAGAGGAACACAAGGGCTCAGTAGCTATGTGCATAAGATGATATAAAATGATACTTATTGAAATGAACTCCAAGAAATGGGAGCAAGAGGTTTTTTTTATTGCTTGCAGTTCTTGTTTTTTTTTTCTTCATTCTTTTTTTCTTTGATTTATTCCCTTCTATCACTGCTGTAATTTCTGTACCCTTTGTCTTATACACAAGTTTACCTGATTTCGATAGGGGAAGGAAAAGTACAGATATGTGGAACAAAGGATGAACCAATTTAGCAGTGAAACCAATTAGATACTATGTTGGAAGTGAACTATACAACTTGAGATAGTCAGGAGGGGAAGATTGGGAGAGAATGAGGGAGGAAGTGACACTTCAAAAGCAAATGAACTCATTATCTGACTTAGGTAACTGTAACCACTATATATATCACCTTTACAATAAAAATTTAAAAATCTAAAAAAAAACACCCAGATAAATCAGAGGCATTTAATTATAATAAAAAGATGTGTTATTTCAAAAACAAAATAAAATATAATAAAATGTCAAAGATTATAAATATGACAACTACAACATTTAAGAAAAATATTTGCTATCTAAAGCATATAATAGTAATTAAGTAGGAATTTCCATACCTCTATGTGAAAAAGGCTAGATATATATTAACAAGAATATCTGTCCCTCTATAGATCTATCTAACATCTATGTATATTGCATATGTAATTATAAAGATACATCAGTAGAGAAAATCATCACTAACTTTTCCATTCATTCATTCATTTATCCATTCATTTTTTTAAACATATACTTACAATCTCAATGATGGCAAAAATGGTGACAAAGCTCTGGATAAAATCCTACTGAATTTTGAAGGAAGAAGCACAGAGAATGACAACACTTAACTAAATTTCTTATCAGAAAATATAAAATAGCTTTTCCAAGAATGAAGAAGACAAAGTAATGATCTCAATATATTTTAAAGCTATTAGCTACGTTTTATATATATTTAAATTGCTGGAATATGCTCATTCGGGCTTGATTGCTCTGAAATACACACCAGAATAAAAAACAAAAATAAAATGGTACCAGTGATGACAGCAAAACTTGTGTTTCATTTTAAGAGGGTAATGAAATATTATTCCATGTTAGGAAGAATGGATTGAGAAGAGTGCTTAATTAGTGGGAGAGATTGTCTAGCCTGCTGAATGACTGCAGAATTACATAAAGGCAATAACTTACAATTTTGCTGAATTTAAAACTCCATCAGATTTTGTTTTATATTCTGAGAAGGGGCTTAACACTTGCTTTACATTTAACTCAAAGGAAATGACCATTAAAAAAATAGAAACTTAACAACTCCAAAATTGACAAAGTTTCTTGGAGATTATCTGGTCAACCCTTTCACAGTAGAATTGGTACTGGACAGTGTTACACAGTCAAGGAAGACTGTATCAAGGGCAACGCAATAGACAAGCATGATTGAAGGAGACAACTATTTAAACAAGTGACCAAAGCAATATTTTTGTTCATTTTTTAATTAGCTCTTCCCAGTGGAAAAATCTGTGATAGGAGATGGCTTTAAAACTTGGGACAAGATATCCACCAAAGTTAAGCTCCTGTCCTTCTGCAGTTGTTGGCATTTCACTTGATGGTTCTATTTCAAAAGAGCAGCTGAATTTTAAGTCCTTGGGAATATAGTCCTGGGTTGTGATATTGGCAAGAAACTTTTGAAAAACCTCAAAGGGCAGAGAAAGAATTTATAATTGTAAATTATATGCCTTTCTTCCCTTTTGTTAAAATGAATGCTATAAGAAAAGGGAAGGAAGGGATTTTTTTTTTTTCGGTTGTGAGGCCTGAACTCTGGGCCTGGGCGCTGTCCATCAGCTCTTCAGCTCAAGGCTAGTGCTCTACCACTTGAGCCTCAGCCCCACTTCTGGCTTTTTCTGCTTATGTGGTACTGAGGAATCGAACCCAGGGCCTCATGCATGCAAGGCAAGCACTTTACCACTAAGCCACCTTCCCAGCCCGAAGGAAGGCATTTTTGTGATTGATCATCTAGATTTTCTGAGTTGGGTGAAAGAAAAATCAGTAGAAGAAAGCAAGTGATTTGTTTAAAGATTAGACAAGCTGAGAAAGATTCTAAGGCCTTCTCAGTCAATCCCTGTATCTTAGAGATAAAGGAAGTGAGAACCAAAGGGGAGAGTGGTATTTCCATCACTAATTGTTGTGTGAAAAACAACTACTGATAAAGATACCAATTAGTGTGGAAAACAAGCTAAGTATATTGCCAATTCTTAACATGCAGCAGAGGGATGGGGGAGAATGATGAAAATAGTTACATTGATCATGATTCATTGTTTTAATGTACTACTTGGTTGAATGGGAACTTTTTTCATAGAACTATTTAATGATAGAAAAGAAAGTAAAAAAAATAGCTATCATTCTGTAATCTGTTTTGTTTCAGACAGTTGCAAACAGCTTTATTAAAATATTATTTATTAAGAGTTAAATATGTAATTAGGTAGGCTTAGATGTGCAAAGTTTTGAAATTTCATCACTAAAATCAGGTCAAGGCAGTAGAAAGACAACACCTCTCAATTTTTTTCTGATTGTTTTTGTTTATTTTTGTAAGAATATTTAATATGAAATCTATTATCTTAGAAAACTTTATAGTTCACATAGTAGATATAGGTACCATGTTCTACAACAGATCTATGTAATTTTTATTTTTACCCTAACTGAAACTTTTATACCCATTTCAAAATTTCTTATTTCTCCACCATTTTCCTCATATCTTCACAATGATGATTAAATTCTCTTCTGTGTCTAAATATTTTGATAACATATAAATGGAACAATTCAGTAATAAACCATTTGTGACTAGCTTATTTCATTAAGCATAGTGTTCTACAGATTTATTCATATTGCTGCAAATGGCCTCTTTAAAAGCTGAATATAAAAGTGGCACTGTGGCTAAAGTGGTAGAGTGCTAGCCTTGAGCATAAGAAGCTCAGGGAAGGGACAGGGCGTGGGCCCTGAGTTCAAGCCCTAGGATGGGGAAACCAAGCAAACAAAAAACACAGCAAACAAAACCCCAAAAAGTGCAAAGGAAAAGTCAACAGGTTTGATTATGTAAAACCTGAAGAAATGCAGCAGTGTTACTCACTAGACACTATGTTGAAAATGAACTATATGCCTTGTGAGTAGGGATGGGAAAGAAAAACTGGGAGGGAGTAAGGGAAGGGGTGACATTGCCTCAAAAGAAATGTACTCTTTACCTGACTTATGTAACTGTAACCCCTCTATCACCCTTAAAATAAAATAAAAACATTTTTGAGGGCTGAATAGTATTCCATTATATGTATATTCTCAATTTTCTTTTTCTTGTACTCATGATAGAAGTGAGATTGAGATAACAATAATAAAATTTATTTGCAAAATTAATTTGTCCTTTGATTATAATGAACACCCATTAAAAATTCTACTCACATTGCTTAAAATGTTTAATAAGAACAAAAACTTTTATAATAGTTTGATTGTAATTTTTGTGATTTCTCAGAGAATATGCCTGACAACTACAGTGATATTGAAAGACCCTAGCCCCCTAGGATACTTTCGTCAATGGGAGGGCGCCCCAGAAAACTCAGACTCCAGGCCGGGAGATGCAATAAGCAAGAGGAGTTTATTTGACATTTGCGCAAACGGACTCCCTGCCCCAGGTGGTCAGGGAGCCCCGAGCAGCGGTTACAAGCCTTTTTAAAGGCAAAAACCACAAGATTAATGCATAACACAAAGCATCCCATGATTGGTCCATTTAAAGGTCATCATATACACCAACAATCACTTTGCCACGCGGGAAATTTTGTAACACTCTTTGTAAAATGATTGGCGCGAGGGACTCAAGGGGGAGTGGTTACTTTGGACAATAAGGGTTAGGGGAGTTCACATAGTTACAGACTTGTGATTGGTTGACATTTGGCCCAGTTTGTGGTCTGGCCAGGTGGTCATTGTCAAGGTTTGTCCCAGGGATGGCTTAATTAATCTGGAACTGAAGAACATGTATATCTATCTATAACCGCTGACCTTGTCCTGGGTGGGCTGATATCCGGACATCTGGGCCGGCCAATACTTGAGTCACTGCCCAATTTTATCTCCCAGGGAATGGGGGTCTGAATGCAAGCATATTTACAGAAGCAAAGTCAGCAGTTAGCAAGTTAATAATGGTAATGGTGAAGTGAGGTTCCTAATTTTTAACCCGTCAATATCTGTTCCTTGTTAGTGAAGAAACATTCACTCTACATATTTGATATTGACAAAACTGGACATTATTATTTATATAAATTCTCTAAATTTAATTGCTATTTTTTAAATTTAATACTTGGAAAAAATCCTAATCACTAAAGAGCATCACTATTATTTCTATGGGATTGAGTTTGTGTGTCTATTGTGGACATTACCTTGCATTACCAGGTGAGGATGTTAACACCAAAATGATAGAGAGCTTAGTTTATTTCATTTATGTAATTATATGTATATACAGATTTATTTAAAAATATTTATTATATATTGTAGTCTCATAATCATTAGTGTATTTGGCATATAGTCATAGAAACAATAAGTTAATAAATAAGTTAATGAGTAAATAATAGTTATCATAGAACCCTTAAACTAAAACCAACATCTACAGCTTAGTACTGGTAGACCTAAATTAATTTATGAAAATGAAAAATGAAATCAAATTTCTGTTAGAATTATGAAATTAGAACAGCAATGCATCTTGGGTATTCTAATTTTAAAAAGATTATGCCCAAATTGACTGAACAGGAGTCTTGGCTTCTTTACAAATTAATCTAGGGCCTACTCTTTTGAGTCCCTCTCTTTAGAAAGTCTTTCTCCTTTTGTGGCTTTCCTTTCACCTTCAAATACACTTGCTTCATCTAGTTGAATAGAAAAAAATTAATCTAAGGAAATGAATTTCCAAATATTATTAATACAAAGTGTAGTATTACAATCTACTTCTCAATTCATAAACCCTGTTTCCCAGTAAATTGTGTGAATTTAATTGTTTTGTTCTGGAGATGAAAACTCATTTTCTTTTCTGCCTCTAATACATGTAGAAAATAGCTATATAACAATGATATGTAATTCAAAAGTTAGATTTGAAAAAAATCACTTTATCCTGAAGCAACTGGAAAGGTAGCATAAATGATTTTTCTAAAATTTCACAGTAAATTATAGACACAGATACAGTTGAATACTGGTGTGTTTGTCCATTTATGAGCGTAAATTTTTACTCTCATAAAGACTTTCCTTTAATTATGTGAATTATGTCGGACAATGATGAGCAGAAGAGAAAATCCCAGTAATTCTCAGTGTATCCTCGTCAAGGTTTACAAATGGTCAATGACAAGAGCAAAAGCAAACAAAATTCATTCATTACTAGGTAAAAATGTCATCTCCTTGAACTACCATAATCTTTCAATCAGCAGAGACACTTATGTGGATTTTTCCTGGAGTCTCTAGTAGATTATTATTATTATTATTTTATTAGAAGTAAAATTTTTACTTCTAATAACATATTATTAGAAGTAAGCCATCAATACTATCTAATATCTTATTGTTTTATTGCCTTATATATAATTCTTAAAGATTTATGATACATATAATTACTATGTGGTGAGGGTCCTATGACTCATGGGGTTGGAAAAAAAATCTGGAAATTCGAAATAACACCACAGACTTGGGCATGATTAACCTTGTGACAAAAATGAGTAAGCAACAATTATAACCACCATAAAAATGTCTATTTTGTACGCAGTATAGGTAAAGATGTTTTAGGTGGATATTGAGTTGCAAATATATTTTGAAGCCATGACTTTTTTTTAATGAAAGAACAATTAGAATACCTGAAAAATTCCATGGCTAGTAAAACTTCATTTAAGGTTGTTTTCTCCTCTCCCCCAGCCAAAAACCATCTTTCAACATTGCTTTAATACATATACATATGTAGATAGATAGACAGACAGACAGACAGACAGACAGACAGACAGACAGACAGATAGATAGATAGATAGATAGATAGATAGATAGATAGATAGATAGATAGATAGATAGATATAGTCTGGTGAGATATCTCTAAAAGGAAAAACTTTTGTGTGTGTGTGTGTGTGTGTGTTTGTAGAACTACTTTGTTCCTAAGGAGTTACATGGGGAATTATTTGTTATACATGGAAAAGTCTGGAAATTTATCAGTTTCATAATAAAAACTAGTAGAGCCTTTAGAGAGTAGGAGAAATACCATAAGACATTTTGAAAATTTCTTGGAATTTTCCAGCTTAGAGTTGCTTATACTTAAGTATTTGCTCACTTCATTCCTCCTTTTCTCACCACAACAGACAAAGAGAAAACAAACACTGTCCACCAGAAATTTTCTACACTCTACTTCATCCCTTGTCCAATGTGCGTGAATGTGTTGACCCGCAAGAGGAGTTCAGTGGCAGAGAGAAATTCCACATGCCTAGCATTGGGTGGACTGAAGCATCTCATTGAATCCTCCATTTCAAACAGAAAAGACATAGTCCACAAACTTCACTCAGGTGGAATTTCCCTATAATTTATTCTGTTTCATCAATCCAAGTGTTACATAGCACAACCCAGGGTATGTGGGTTCATTGGCTCCTAAGGGAAATTAAATGGCAGAGCAAATTTCCACATGCCTAACCCTGAGGAAAACTATGTGGCAGTGGCTGTTTCCCACCTGTCCCCAACACAAAGGAAAGAAACAGCATTAGGGCTTCTCTGTATTTTACCTTTCCCATGGGTACTGTCAGGGTAGACTCGGCACATCTCAAGCATGGCAAAGTGTGGAATGTCAAAGTGCTTTCTGACCCACTAGTTGTCTGCAACTGCTCAAAACAGGAAAGAGGAGCTACAGAGTTCAGAAGAACAGAGCCATTTTGCTGATGAAGTCCTGACAGGCATTCATACCTTCCAGCAAGGAAGAAAGAAAAATTATCTTTCTTCTTTCTTACTGTCTTTCCCTCCGTCAGTCCCTTCCTCCCTCCTTCCCTCCTTCCCTCCCTCCGTCCCTCCCTCCCTCCCTTCCTCCTTTCCTTCCTTCCTTCCTTCCTTCCTTCCTTCCTTCCTTCCTTCCTTCCTTCCTTCCTTCCTCCTTCCCTTTCCTTCTTTCTTTCCTTCCTTCTCTCTTTCAACTCTTTTAGTTATTTCTTCACTCTTTTCTACTTTATATGTCATTTGTATTTCCTCTTTTCATTTTTCTTTTCACTTAAAAGCCATTCCACTGGTAGCTTTTTCTGTCTCTTTATCCATAACTTTTCTACATTCCCAGTATTTGATGGTATCATCCCTCTGTGCGACTGAATTACATACGTGCACACTAGTTCTCTATATACTCTAGTCTTTATACTCCACTTTCCTCCTAATCTTCCTTCTTTCATATCTCTTCCTTCGCCCTCCTTATTCTTAACACCCTAATTTCTATCCTTTACACAAACTATTCCATTCTTCTTAGCCCTCTGTTGTACCATAGAAAATGATAGTCTCCTGTGCATATAGTGTGATTTTACTACTAGGAAATTATCTGGTTGGCTATTAAATCTGAGAATTTTTAGTTCTGAAATTACCCCACACCAGTGGTGATAATAGCACAAAAAATGCAGGTAACACTCAGTCCTTTGAGAATATAGAGAATAAACCAATAGTAAGACTTCAGTTTCTGAGTGAAATTTTCAAAAATGTAGTTTCTGGATATGTGATTTGTAATTTACTCAAAGAATATGGTGATTGCTATCTGGAATAAAAATAGGACTTTCAGGGCTGGGAAGGTGGCTCAGTGGTATAGCGCTTGCCTTGCATGCATGAGGCCCTGGGTTCGATTCCTCAGCACCACATAAACAGGAAAAAAAAAGCTGGAAGGGGAGCTGTGGCTCAAGTGGTAGAGCGCTAGCCTTGAGGTGAAGAGCTGAAGGACAGCACCCAGGCCCAGAGTTCAGGCCCACGACCGGACCCAAAAAAAAAAAAAAAAAGAATACTAAAAAAAAAAAAAATGTGAGTTTTACTCTTAGAAGGTATTCTTTATTGGCAGGTAATATTATGTTCTTCTTTTATGACCATATCCAGAAATAACTTAGTGTAGGGACAGCATATGTAGTAAAAGTCTAAAATCCCTTATTCAATAACCTGGGAACAGATGTTAATTTAAATTTAAAAACTTTATTATGTTGAAGGAGTGTTTATTTTATTTCAGTTCTACATTAATTCATTGTATTTGCTGTTTTATCTTTATCTTTTACCCATTTTAAATTCTTGGATTTTGAAGATATTGTTAAACACAATGTATGTGTGTGTGTCTGTGTCTGTGTGTATGTCTGTATGTGTGTGTATTATATTTCAGACTCTTGAGAAAGTAGCATGAGTTTTCCATATTATTCTGTTTTTCCATTGTATCTCACAGTACAGTATACACATAACATGAGGCTCTATTTAGATGTCCTTTTACCTCAAGCTAAATGAAATACACAGTGACATTGTAATCATAAAAAAATTCTCAATGGAATTTTTCTTTTGAATTTGGTTTAATAAGTGGACCTAAAATATACCAGCTGGACCTAATTATTAATTTGAATCCTGTCCAAAATAAATCTATTGTCTCTTAGAATCTTGTCCCAAAGGCTGTGACAATCTCTTTTTATTCTCCCCTTCTTCATGCATATATGCCTACTTTGACAGGCATCATGGGACTTACCAAAGTAGCAGATGGTCTGTGCACAGAAGCCACAAGCATAAAACAATATCTCTGTATTTGTTGTCAGGACCTTAAATTGAACACTGCTCTACCTGATCTTTTACATCTTCTGTATTTGCTGTAGGAATTCAAATGAAAACTATTTGTATAAAAGAATTAATAGTACTAGGTGAGCTAAAAGAGCAAGGATTTTCATTGAAGCTAAATCTTACCTACCTAACATCATTAACATTGTTTATTTGATTATCATTCATTTTATTTTCTCATAACCTCTGATTACATCATGCAAGGCACAGGCATTTTCCCACTATATAGAATAATACCCCCAAGTCTAAACACTTACCTTCTAGCTTAAGTTCCTTGTGATTCAAAGAGATGATAGTAAAAGGAAGTTAAACGCACATAAAACTGTAGAATATTAAACTGAAATTTCATCTATAAGAGTTATTTCTACTTAGATACTAAGATGGTAGAAATTTAGGATTATGGACACTTGCAAAACTTTATATTCCAAGGTAACAGTCCACCAAATTTGAGCTTATACAGATTGTTCAGTTTGGTTTTCCTACTTTGCTTTTGATTTCTTTACTTTCTCAAGTCTAAAAGGAATGTGAAATGGCATAGAAAAATTAGAAATCTCACTCCAAAAAAGAAATTGTTTCCAAGGGTAAAGAAAGTTGTGCAGAAAATGGATTTCTTCACATTTGAGTTCTCACTGCACATGAATTTTAAGCTTGGTCTGAGTTACCCTGGTTTGAATTCACTTGTTAGCAAAGGGCTTGGGTTTCGAGTCATTATACTTCTCTGTGTAGCACATGAAGGTTACAACAGTTAGAAGCATGTTTTTTTTTAAAGTCTTTGTTGGGTTCTTTATAATACTAGGATTCATTTCAAGCTTGTAAACTTTCACAAGGGATGTGATGGAGGAAAAGACTTTTAGGTTAAATAATCCATGAAACTTCAGTGGTATAGCTTTGACTACTAATAAGGGTAGATTGTGTAAAGTTTGGGGAACTGTCCTAGGTCAGCAAAGAATAAGAAAAGAGAATATGGACTATGGTACTCTTTATCTTTACAAAACTTAATGTTTAAATGGTGCTGATTGTATATTTTTCTCTTATTCTTGTTCATTTATGACTATATATAGTTACAGCTAAGTACATACTAATTTTCTAGATCTTTACTGGCCTACATATAAACACTTACATTTTACTAGTTTGACTAAATATGATTAAATTTTAGTTTGTCAGTTGCACTAGATACATTTCAGGTGCACAGTAGCCACAAGTGCCTAGTGGCTACTCTACTGGAGAATTCAAAATGAGTATTTCCCCCATCACAGACATTTCTAAAGTATATCACTGGTCCAGATGCAAAATACTGAGAAGTAGTTTTCTTCCTTCCCAGGAACAAAGTAATCATAGACTCTAGAGTAAAATTCATTAAAGAAACCTCTGTATGTAATTTTGAAACGTATGTTACAAATTCTTATTAAATACTGTTTGTTTTTAGATTATGTCTTCTCTCAACATAAAACCATCTTTGATTACCAGCTAAACTATGAAATCACTATACTAATAGTAATGAATAAATGAAGGCTTGTTTCAGGTTCAAGACTGCTTAAGAGTATTTATTATTGGAATGTGTGACAACTGAATATATTTTCTATTACATCTATGTTTTCTATTACATTTATATTTTCTATTACATCTGGTATATTAACCTAAGAAGATCAAATACAATGTCTTTTTATTACTGGTATTTTTGAGACATTTTGCGGGTCAGAATTGAATACTTGTTTGCCTTTTTTGGGGGAAAGATATACATATTTAACATAATGAGACTTTTCATGAGGAAAAATATTCTTAAAATTATACTCTAGCTTTCTGTGATAAGAGAACCTATAAATATCAGAGTGCAGTTCAACTCCATTTACAGATATGCAGATAAATGTATTAGGTCTTAGAAAAAAATAACATGATTTGCCTATCTTCACACAGCATATGATTTACAGACACAAGTTGTTTTCATAACTAGATTTTAAGTATTGAGTCATAAAAACAAATCTTTATAAATGTCTATATTCTATATTATGCATAGTAAAATGTCTACAAAAAGAGGCTTCCTCATATAATTTGTGAACATTACTTTTAAGAGAATATGGAGTCAGAAAATTTAAATAATAATAGAAATACTAATAACTCACAAAGAGTGTGTTAATTTACTGACTTAAAATGTAAAAAATGGAATTGTCTTTTATCCTATCATGTCTTCAAGAATATTACTTTTGTGGATAATTCAATATCCTATTATGTTATTCTAATGCAACTTAATTATTTGCAAACTTTAAAAAGACAATTATATTTCCACTTTAAGCAGTAATAATATTACAAGGGCTTTCATTATATATAACTAGAAAATTGAGTAAAATATACAAATAGAATTTTTCGTACAATTTATTGTTATTATTAAGGTATTATACAGAAGGGTGGCCATTTCATAAGTCAGGTATTGAGTACATTTCCTTTTTGGACAGTGTCACCCCTTCCTTTGCTTTTTCACTCAGTTTCCTCTCCCATCTCTAACCACAAGTTACATCTTTCATTTCTCACATAGTGTATATTGAATAGCATGATTGCATTTCAAACTGCATGTTTTTTATAAACATGGGATAAAGTCAGCACAGGATGATAACTGCCAACAGAAAAGCAACAGAGATACAAGCTTCACAAATTTCTCCATTTTGTGTTCCCTGTAAGCAGTTTCCAGACCAGAGTGAAGAAGGTAACCTGAACATAGCCTTTGGGTCTCCCTGAGTTAAATACAAAGAATGGAGGGAAAAAGTGTGAGAGTACTTCAGATTTATAGGTAAAGGATCATAAAATCAGTAGCTGTTTTATGAGAGATTGAGGAGATGTGTGGAGGGCTTCTCTTTAGTCTTTATAGAAGTATTAACTGCACACTCTGTAAAGTAAAAACACTAGGCCCAGGTTAAAATAACATGTTGAGTAGGAGACTGAACAATTGCCAAAGTTCACACAGGGCTGGAAATAAAGTTACTGTAAGTCAAAGGTGGTCTTGTAGGTGTGTTGTTTAGTTTTCTAAAGAGAATCATCCTGGATAATGGCAGCAGGCTGAAAGGTCCTTAAAAATGCTTAAAAGGTAGAGGCAAATATTTTTCAAGGAATTAACTAGATAATGGAACAACTAGAAAGTATTTTTAAAAGAATATCCAGATACAGCTGTTATGACTTCAATATTCCCCTGGAAGTCATGTTAGACTTTAAGCATTATGGTAAGGTATTGGGAGGACTGGAACATAGTCCCTTTGGAGGTGGGATTTTTGGGAGGAGATTACTTTTGGGCAGGGACTCTGGGATGGGTCTCTATGGTCTCTATGAAATACTAATGACATTATAACAGGATGGAAAGGTTCTGGAGGAATGCAGGCAAGGAGACACATTCTCACATGCACACAACCGTCTCTTGTCATGTGACATTCTTGCACCTTCTGGCAGCTCTGCTAGCATGAACATCATCATCACGGCTGGCTCCTTGTGGGTGAATCTCCATTTCCTTTGTGAGTTACCTAGTATATAGTCTTATGTTATTAACAATAGAAGAGAGATTAAGATAATAGCCTTGGACAATGTAATACATTATTTAAGATTCAATAACAATTACAATACAAAAAATCCATGTTGTGCTTGGCTTAAGCACCATTAAATATATAAAATTTTACTCTGCTACATGTTTAAATGTTGGTACAAAATACATTAGAAATTAAACACTTTGTTATTCATACCACAACAGCTTGCACATAACTTTAAATTTATCATACTGCCATTGCCCTCTCTGCTTTTAAATCCCACAGGGAATGATGCCCCAGTGAGCCCAGTGGGTGCTGCCCATAAAATGGGTTTGTGTGCAGTTAAGAAACTGGGGATTTAGGATGCTCACAGTCACAGGATCACATTTACAGTTCTGCTGGATACTTGTCCCACGTGGAGACATCGTTATTATAATGGTTAGGAAAAATGTACCTTCTTTTCTTAAGGGAGACACTATTGCTAAACTCCAAGCTGCTTTCTATGGAAACATTTTCGAACTGGGTACCAGTGGCTCTTGTCTGTAAAATTAGCAACTCAGGAAACTGAAATCTGCAAGAATGCATTGGAGGTAATCCCTGGCAGAATTGTCAGTTAGACATCATCTTCAAAACTAACTAAAGCAGGACTGGATGTGTGGCTCATGGAGTAGAACATTTGCTGATGTTCTACAGGGTATCATATTCTTGGTACCCTGAGTTCAAAGCCCATTACTGCTAAGCAAAACAAAATAAAAAAAACAAAATAAAAATCACAGCAGCAAATTTGAAGAGACAAAATTTTACATAATATAAATGTTTTAAATTATCTCTCAATAATCAAAGCATAATGCCCAATATTACTTGGCATACTCTAGTTTATATATGTATATATATATATATATATATATGTATATTACCTATGTTTGTATATCTATTTTCTATACATCTATTCAGTGTCTTAGGAATGAATATTATACTTAAAAATCATTCCCTGTATGCAATGAAAATTAAGTTTTTGCATAAACTGTAAATTAACCATCTTTTATTAATGCTTTCATTTGGCTAAGGTATTATGATGCAGGATGCCTGGACTCAACTAAGAATAGCTTCTGCCAGGTATGGCGGTACACACCTGTAATCTCAGCATTCAAGAGGCTGAAGCAGGGGATGTTGAGTTTAAGGCCAACATTGGGTGTTCCAGGTCAACCTGAGCTGTCTTGGGAGTCCCTGTCTCAAAATCAAGACAACTTCTGCCTTTTCCATTGCCAACCCAAACAGGAACCAACCGTAGATTTAAAATTTGTTATAAATAAATGTAAAACAAAATGATTTATAAGTAACTAGTTTCACTATGAGTATTATATCAAAATTTTATATCAAATATGTCACAATAGTAGAATTTGTCCAAATTGTTTATTTTTTTTATTGTGAGAATACCATACAGAGGAGTTACAATTATATGGGCAAGATAACGAGTACATTTCTTATCAAGCATTGTTGCCTCCTCTTTGTTTCCCTTTCCCATCCCTTCTCCAAATTGTTTTGATGTCATCTATCTTACTAATTAATGTTTTTTGTACATTTTTTATTGTAAAAATGCTGTACAGTTGGGTTACAGTTACATGAGCAAGGTAATGAAAGTTTGGACCAACTTCTGAGTCTGGCTTTGAAGAATGAAAAGTATAATAGATTATAATTTAAAAAAAAATCCAGAGGCTGGGAAGGGATGTGAAGGGTAAACAAAGGAGGAGGCTGCAATGCTTGATAAGAAATGTACTCATTATCTTGCCTATGTAATTGTAACCCCTCTGTACAGTATGTTCACAAAAAATAAAAATAATAAAAAAATCCAGATTACAGGTTGATGAATGTGGCTCTGTTACAATTTAGCACCTTGTGTTTAGTGCATTAGCTTACATCACTTTAATGAAATACTTGCAACAATCTAATATTATAAAGAAGCATATTCTTTCACACCCAGTTTGGGGCATCCAAAGACATGGCACCTGTACTATCGGTTATGTGAGGGGCCTTTAGGAATCCAGCGAGACCTGTGAGGGGCTAGGCTCAGGTTTTGTTTTTATTTATTTATTTATTTTTATAGCAACCCTCTCTTTGGAACTACCAAGGTGCCTCATAAGTACTACTTTAATTCCTTCCAAAGGGTAGCATCTTTACTTAGGGATCTCCATTTGTTCCTGTCTTTTAAAGGTGTTTCATCATCTTTCAATATTGACATCATGGGGAGTAGGCTTCTAACTCGTGCACTTTGGGAGGATACATTTAAATCGTTCTACTAACAGCACATAACTTCAATAACATCTAAATTTTATGAGCAAAAACCCTCCTCAGTCAAGCATGAAATTGGGTCTGCAACAAGTTTCGTAGAATTAAGAAATAATAATGGTTATTATGCACAAAAACAGCAATGTTATTTTTATCATCATAAAAATCTCTGTTTAATCTTTTTACACACATTCTTTCTCATTTGATATTCATAGAACATATGCAAGGATGTAATCTCCTTTCAACAAATGGCGAAACAAACTCAAAGCAGCATTGTGGTTGACTCTAAGCAGCATGAATTAACAGTGCCAGGATTTGAATGCATGTTGGTTAGACTTCAATAACCATGCTTTTTCTTCTATGTCAGACTATTTTCTTCCTGTATAGTTCAGAAAGTTTCCAAAAAAAGAGCTTAGAAAACTGTACACTGTAGAGTCAAGCCTGAGATACCCCAAGTTTTTGTAAGTAAAGTTTCTTGGTACTCAGCCAAACTCATTTATTCATGGTCTATGGCTGTATATGAGCTGAATTAGCAAAGGTGAATGCATGGTGTTGTTGTGACACAGAAAATGTGTTAGAAAGTTTATTCTCCAGCACTTTATAGAAAATGTTCAATAGCTTTTAATTTAGAATAGTTAGTTACCTGAGTTTATGGGTACATACATGACAAACAAAGTATGTACAATAAATTGAGAATGAAAATGGATCAAAGTTTCTTTAATAATCTTCAGGACATGACATTTGTAGAGTTGTTTTTAGAGAGAAGCATGTGAGTTCCTTATTAGACAACTAGTGGACTGAGCCAACTCTCCACTAAGGAGAGATGTTCTGCAATGATCCTGAACAGAAGAAGGGCTAAGGGAACTTTATACTAGTAATGATTTAATTTATTCTCCAGATAAAATTATGTTACTTAGTGAGGTTTGAAGAAAATGTTGGCTGATGGTGGTAGGAAATGAAATTTTAGTCACTTGGAAACTTTGGATATGTTAAGTGACTTCAATTTTTATATTGAATGAGAGAGAACAATCTGCTGTTTTGGAGAAACATTTTAGTAAAGGATTAGTGGTTTTTAAAGATGACAGCCATGAAACTGGTTCTGAAATTCACTTACAATTGTTTCCTAAGAAACTCTATTATTAAAAGAAGAAACTTCTGAATGAGCTGAAAACATGTATCTGATACCTACATATTCTTCAGATGATGTGTTTCATACAAGATTTGTGCTAGCCTTAAATTTCTACCAGCTTGTAAAGTGTGGTATGAAGGCTTTAGTTGTCTTCCTTTTCCTCCCCAGAGAAAAAGAAAACCTGAAAGCGTAAAATGAACTCTAACATTTTATCTTATGGTAAGGGAACTTAACTCTAAATTAATTAAAATGGCACATCAAGTCAGAAAGTAATTATATGCCATGTCACAGTTATGTTCTTCCTAGTTCTCTACCAAAGCAAAATTAAATAAAGATATTGGAATGCTAATTACTTAGACCACTAGAAGAAAGGACAATTTCAAAGCCATTACATAGAACAAATATTTCATTCTAGCATTCTTACTCTTCTTTCTTAACATATTATCCATGAATTAAGAAATCATTACCAGTTGTCTTTGTTAAACACTTATTCATTTCTTCATTTTTATACAAGGCTTGTGAAGGAGACTGGGAAAGTATGCATGGTTATAAAGTAAACCTTGTTTAAAATGTTTTTAAGCCTTTTCAGGTTATCTGCTTGCTATTGTTCATAGAAGATATTTTATTTGTTCTGATAGCAAATATACTGTTTTATATAGTAGAGAGGTAGAAGGATAACTGAGGGAAAGTGAGGAAAGTAACTGACTAACTGGAGGGGAATTCAGACTAACGTAGAGATGAATGGAAACATTGGCATGCTTGCATTGTTGGATGAGTCTTTGGGAGTTTTGCAAAATGATCAGATTTCTGCTAGTGATGATTAGTCATGCTCCCAACACTTGGTAATGCTTTGGGTTCAATATGTTCACTTAAGTCTCTTACCACCTACTGATACATCTTGGTGCAGCAAAAATATGTTTGAATTACAATCTAAACTAAGGAAGACTATGTGGTACTGTGAAAGCATAATTACATAATGGTACAGGATCTATTACTGAGGGAATAAAGTTTTTGATCCCTTAAAGGCAGAGTACGAATTATTCAAGTGAAAGTTTAGGATAGTGTGAACATATCTTTAGTTCCTTCTGGAAGAACAGTTTTGATTTAGTGGCAAAGGCAAAGACACATGGCGAATGATTAAATGTGGGATTAAGAGATAAATGTGTGAGAAAGAGGGAAAGTGGACAGATATGGAAGATATGGATGAGAAGCTGATTAAAAGTCATTTAAATACGGTCTTTGAAATTTAAGAAGGGTAAAAAGAAAGGTAAAGATATACTGGGGTTTATGGTATAAAAGGGTAACACATGGAAAATTCTCAATATGAGGGCTGATGTTTGGATATTTGTCTCGGTAATTTATTAATAGATAAACAGGTTGGCCAGACCAGAAGGATATTGAATTAATGACTTGGAATTGATATTGGAGTTTTTAGATACATTATGAAAACTAGAGGAGGAAATAAACACCATTAAAGTTGAAGATCTAGGCAGACAAAATAAATGAAAAATTGAAGGAGCAAATGGATGACTCATTCTCTATCTTGTAGCATCCATAAGAACACTGACTATGATTTGTGATGCAAATGTGATTATACACAATCTGAGAAACCTAATGTTCACAAGCAGGAGCAGTGTGTATGGTGCCCACATTTTACTACAATATGGGCTTTTTATCATTTTGTGTTTGTTTTCTTTAATACTTTATTTTCTTCTATATTTCAACTTCTATGGTCTTTAAGCTGTTGAAAAATAAGCAATATTTGAACTGTGATCTAAGGAAAGAAGAGCTCATCTTTGATGAAAATCAAAAGCTGAAGATGCTTCCTATACTTGTGAAACATTATAATCTTAAAGATGGCTCATATTTTAACTTTTTATTAAGACATAAGCAGCAGTAGAATATCAAAGTTTTACCACTGGTGCATATGCACATGTTCTATATGAAGTGAATTGAATTTATAATTTGTTACTACATTGACCAGAATACATTTCTATTATGTCTGACTCAAGATCCCTATACTTTTTGTTATGCAATTAGCTATGACCATGTAGATACTGATTTATTCATTTCAGGACCAACTGTAGATTTTGAATTTTTAAAATTTGAGCATTAACAGGGGAAAAACAAAGGAAGAGGTAACAATGCTCCATAGGAAATGTACTCAATACTTTACTCATGTAACTGTAACCCCTTTGTACAGTATCTTTACAATTAAAAAAATGAAAAAAACTGTTTGCATGTATCATGAACCCTCAAATAAATATGAAATTAGAATTTAGGGAAGATCTTACTCGTTCAGGTATTAAAAGATAGTTTAATATGAGAAGTATATAATCATCTGTTGTTGGGCACCTAGGCTGGAGAGGATGATATGGGGAGATAATAATGAAATACATTAAAAACTATAAGAAAGAAGGAGGAAATAAGAAGGGGATCAAGAAAGAGTTACATATAGGAGCAAATTTGATTAAAATGCATTTATAGGCATGCTATAAAATCACAACAAAGTATCTTTGTACAGCTAATTTGTGATAATAAAATTTTTAAAGATATTGTTTCTTTGTCATAGATGTTTAACCTAGTATATGCAGAGTTCATGATGAATGAAATGTGCTTTAAATTAATTATAGACCCAATTAACTGCAAATATCTTAGGAGAACAAAGAAGGCTTTAGAGCTGGGCACCGGTGGCTCACGCCTGTAATTTTAGCCATTCAGGCAGCTGAGATCTGAGCATCGTGGGTCAAAGCCATCTCAGGCAGGAAAGTCCATGAGACTCTTCTCCCCAATAAACCACTTAGAAAGCCGGAAGTGGTGGCTCAGGTCGTAGAACGCTAGCCTTGAGCTAAAGAGTTCAGGGCCAGCGCCGAGGCTCAGAGTTCAAGTCTTATGATCAACAAAAAAGAAAAAAAAGTAGGCTTTAATTGTTAATATTGCAAAAAGTATACAGAATGTCTATTTCCATCATAATTTTCATCATAGCTCTCTTCCTTAAGAACACATTGAAATCAGTTACCCAAGTTCACCAAACCCATATACATCAAGAGTCAAGATTCAACACAGGGTTTTATTTTTTGTTTGTTTTGTTTTGTCTTGCCAATCCTGGCACTTGAACTCAAGGCCTGGGTCCTGTCCCTGAGCTTCTTTTGCTTAAAGCTAGCACTTGAGCCAAGTGCTACTCAAGTTTTGAGATTCCAAATCGGATGCCCTTTTTTACAATTTTATACATACGGATCTCAGGGTTTGTACTGAAAATTATAGTATATGATAGGAGTTATCTTACCCATTATACCAAATTCTTGTGAGGATTAATTCTGTATAAAACTGTAAAAGTGAATTTCCTGTACAGTGGCAGTGATCACTAAAAAACAAAATATTGATCATAGCATGGAAAACTACATTTGTGAACACTTACATCTCCCACTTCAAGTCACATTTGGTGGTAGTATCTGTGAGAGTGAAGTTTGAGTATATAGTTTCTCCATTAGCAATTGGTCTGTTTCATATTTTTCTTTAAAGCGGCCTCATGGGGATTCTCATCCAAGTGGAAAGAAAATAGCAGAGATGCAAAATGGAAGCAGAATAGCAAAAGGAAAGCTAGTGCTTTGTGCAAAGTAGGTAGGTATACTTTCAAGACTGGTTGGAAATCAGAAGGAAACAATACATAAATAATGATAAAGCCAAAACATGGTTTAGAGATATTATGAAGCAAAATGAATGCATAGATTCTGAGATGACTTGAACAAATTACTCCATGCTTCACTTGGCAGCTAGTCAGCCACAGTGATAACACTGAGCAATACAACAAATAGAGACAGAAGTACATGATTTTTGGATAGCATTGGTGAGCAAGTATAGCTTAAATTAAACTAACTTCTAAATTATTACCACTTTTATAATTCTTCATTGTTCCAGGCTTTGAAGAATTTCATGTTTTTCAAATCTAAATCACTGACTTTATCAACTATGTAGCAACTACTTGTCCAGAGCCAAAAGTTGAGTCTCTCAACATAATAGGCTTGACTATCTCACTGGAACATCTTGAGGCTGTTTACAGAATCCAACCTTTTCACCCTGCCCTAAGCAAACATCCTACAGCTGCTTTGGCCAATGAAAAAGCTTCCTTAATGGCCAATGAAAAAGCTTCCAAGCATATAAATACCCCTGTGTGAAAAATAAAAATTTGCAGCTTGATCAGAATCCTTGTCTTGCTGTCATTCTTCGTGTCTCTTGTCCCTTCATTCCTTCTCGCTTAGGTTCATTGCCCTCGTTGAAGTCCTGCGGGTCGGGACAACTACTGTGTTATAACTTCCCAAATATATTTTATGCATTCTCACATTTTGTTACCTGAATTGACCCTTTACTTTTTGTTTTCTTTGTTATGATTTGAGGTCCATTTCCAAATCCAACTTTGTGGTCTTTCTTGATTCATCTATAAGAAACGTTATTTTTTCTAAGCCTCTCTGGGACCCTGTTTTTTTTTTTTTTTTTTTTTTAGCGAGTAGTTTGGATCTTCAGTGAGAAATTTCTTGCAAGGATTATAGAAAAATTAGCTCTCTGAGAGTTAAATTTTATAATCAGTGCTAAGAAATCAGTGAAGAGGTAAAAGGGCACCCAGAGGAGTAAAAATGGTTCTCAGTTGTTCAAGACATGTTCATAATCCTCTGGAGTGTCTTAACTTATTGAAGGGCAAATGATGCAATCAAATCAAACCAGAGTTGGATATGGTAATGAAGAGAAGTTTCAGGCACATTTTGGCAGTAGCACTCAAAGGAAGCTTGAAAGCGGAAGAAGCCTTAAATAGTATGGCACATAACAAAAGGGGTTAATATTATCTATAAAAAGAATACAGTTCTGTCATTTGTAATAACACAGTAAGTTAAATGAAATAAACCAGGGACAGAGGGACAAACCCCATATAGTCTTACGCATTTGTAGAAATTGAAAAAGTAACCCCTTAAACAATGGAGTAGTGGTCACTGAAGACTTGGATTGGGACAGAAAAAATAAGCTATATAAAGTATACCAAAGCACGGTTAGATAAAAGGAATTAGTTATAGTTTTTTTAGTATACAATAGATACTGATTTCAGAATATCTATGGTATATTTCAAAGTATTGGGGAAAGTAGTATATGCAAGTTTCAGAAACATTAAAAAATAACATTGCTAAAGATATATTGTATCCATAAGCTGCTTTTTAAAATGGCAACTCCTTTGTACACTACATAAAGATAATAAAAATAAAAAAATAATGCCTTTAAAATGACTAATTATGTCTTCTTGATTATTTTGCTGAATTGATCTTTACATATTATATGTATGTGCTCAATTATCATTCTGTACTCCATAAAGATATACAAATCCACATCACAAAAATAACTTTTTTTAAAAAAAAGAGGAAACATTAATTTCAGTATATATTAGCAGGCAAACATAACACTTGTATATTAAGTAATACTATAAGACTTCAGTAGTAAAAAGGTCTCAGGAGAAAATAATCTGAGATTGCCTATGTGTGCCTCCATTCTCCCTTTTCCCCTCTGCTCTCCTGATGGCCTCCTGTAATAGACTTGGCCCTTGCCTAAATCTTATCTCAGCACCTGTGTTCTCAACTCTGCCTCCATTCCTTCTGTTCGGACATTGTGACCTGTTCATAATTGCTTCAGGTCCTATATCATTAAGTGTTCAAATATAAACATTAGAAAAGTGAGCATCATCTTTAAAAATTAAAGTTTTGCATCACCCAAAGGACAACTTTAGGCAAGAATTTATGAAAAAAGAGTTTATTTGAGAGTTTTGCAAAACATTATTATTAGAGGAACATAAAAGTGCTGCAGGGTCGGGAAGACAGTCTGGGAAGTGATATATTTAAAATCCACTCTTCCTTAGGTTGTGAGTGAATAATTCAATCCCAGTATCTTTTCAAAAGGACTCACTTTGTGTATTTGTTTCTAATATTTTAGATTTTTCCACCATATGAATAATGAGGTAATTACAGATGATATCCAAAATTTGCTACCATGCTATAATTTTACCACTCACTATGTTTTAAGAAATCTAGAATATGTCATACCACTTGAAACCATTTTGATTTTATAGACTTAACAGTGAATGCTATCTTGCTGAAGAAAACCTGATAATAGTTAGAATTTACCACATAATCTGTTAGAATCTAGAATCTGTAGCTCAAAATTCAAACTGTACAGATTCAAAGCCAAGAGCTCAGTTAAAAGAGGAGCAGATTCAGGGTCCAGAGCTATTACCTAGGAATTGGGAGGAAAAACATAGAAAGTCATTTCTGGTACCATAATTTAATTTGAATTCCCAAGAAACATTTTTTGATGTGTACATGTGCTTTCTACGATGCTTTAAAGCTGATTACTTTTTTGCTTATTCATTTGATCCAAAATCCAATGGATTTCCAGCCAAGTAATATTTCTCTATTGTTTTTTGGTGTCGGTCTTGGGGCTAAGGGCCTAGACATTGTCCTTGAGCTTTCTTTGCCCAAAGCTAGTTTTCTACCACTTTAGGCTTCAACTCTACTTCCAGCTTTTTGGTGGTTAATTGGAGATGAGAGTCTCACAGACTTTCCTGTCCTGGCTAGGTTTGCACTATGACCCTCAGATCTCACCCTCTTGAGTAGCTAGAATTGCAAGCATGAGCCACCAGAGTCTGGCCCAAGTATGACCTTTATGAAAGTCAAAGAACATAAAGCAAAAAGTTTCACTTTTAAAGAATATATGCAAAATTATCCCATAATGTAGTTTTGTAGCCTATACCCAGTATAGCAATGTTGTCTACAATCTTTCAACTTTCTAAAAACTCTAGGAACGGATCACTGACTGCTGTAGCTGTATATTTAGTGAGCTCTTTCTCTAACTCTGTTAGTTTGATTTTTCTTTACTGTCTTACCTCACTGAACTCATTCTAAGCTTCTTGTGTTGCTTGCAATCATATCCTCAGGTGCTTCTGTTCTGTTTCTACATTTAGATGCCAATTCATGTATTTCTACCTCATAGGAATAAAAGACCTGAGCATTTCCTTTACTTTCTAGATTCATCTTTATGTATATTGTTTTATCTTATACCACACTCTATCTTATATTGACTGTTCAAAACAGTGTATAATAATACTACAATTTTTCTCAAAATACTGTTTCCATTATTGCAATTAAAGACCATTCTGAATATATTGCATTCTTATTCCATGTATCTAAACTTGGAGTAGTAGATTTCTGTTTTCAATTTCCTCTGAAGCAAATTTTAGATGAACATTGGCAATCTCCTGCCAAGAAACAGGTGGAGTCCTAATCACCTTCACCTCAGATAGTTGCTGAATTTAGAAATACAAAATTTTATGTACACTAACTTTCACAGGGGATATGAAAGTCCATTTAATAACATGGTTATTTGATACAAAGATGAATTCATTAACTTCAAATTAACTATGATTGATATTTAAAGGTTCTGTTAATTTGAAACACCTGTGTATGCATTTCCTAAATTTCTCCATTGGACCATGTACCTGATAGTTTGCGATTATATTTGTATTATAACCTCTTTTATCAGTGATTCAGTTGCCATTTCTAAATGCCCTGTAGGTAGAGAAAATAATGCATTCTAGCATCACAAGTTTTTAAAGAAGTCCTGTGCCTGGCAGCAGATCTCTCAGGACACATAATGGGAAACAGATCAGTCAGTGTGTGTCCTGACTGTCTCTGGGCCAATTGGCTCCTCACATGTGGCTAACTTGTAGATCAGCAGGCAGGGAGCAATGTCAGGCTATTGTGTTAAGATGCTATTTTGTCTGCAAAGAAGTAGCCTGCTTGTATTCCTTTAAAGTTCCAAGGAGCCTGATTTCAGCAATTTGGATTTTTTTGTGTCTGGTGAAATAACAAGCTGTGCAGAAGTCACAAAACTGAATGCTAAAATGTTAAGGGCATATATATATATATATATATATATATATATATATATTTCTGCTTGAGTTACTAATTTTTGTTCCAGTTGAATGTGAATACATATTTTAGAGGACTTGAAAGCTATTAAGACCTGTTATTAAAACAAAACTTGCTAAAATTAGAAAAAATTTCTAGAAGTAATATTCATTCAAATTACAGAGACCAGTTCAGACTCAAAAGTAAGGTCTCATAAGATGTTGTTTATAATGTAGAATGACATCATGTGTTAAATCTGGATATAATGATAAGACTTCTAGCCATTTTAACACACAATGCCAAGAAGAAAAGTATTAATTTTTCTTCTCTCCATTTTGATTTTGCCTGTGCTAGGGATCAAAGTCAGGATATTAAGCATACTGACAAATACTCTACTATTGATCTACACCTTCAGCAAAAGATCAGAGTTTTCTAATCTTAAATAAATCAGTTGATAAGTATATATCATTTCTATCATGATCACATAGGAAAACTTAGACTAAGAACAGAAAGAAAATACCTTTTGTATTTTAAATTTATAATACTTAACATAACTATCTTATTTATTTTTTATTGTTTTACTATTATTTTTTGGGTCCGGTCATGAGGCCTGAACCCTGGGCCTGGGCGCTGTCCCTCAGCTCTTCAGCTCAAGGTTAGTGCTCTACCACTTGAGCCACATTGCCGCTTCCCGCTTTTCTCTTTCTGCTTATGTGGTGCTGAGGAATGGAACCCAGGACCTCATGCATACAAGGCAAGCGCTCTACCACTGAGCCACCTTCCCAGCCCCTCTTATTTGTTATATAAGGTTAAAATTAAAGTATAATGTCAATTTAGCTCACAGGAAAATATGATTACATTTTAAGTATATTTGTGAAGGGTTTCAAATTTTTCCACAAACGCATAAGAATTTTGAAACAGCTGAATGTCCTTGTTAATTGCTTTGCTGACCTATTCCAATTTGCAATGACACTGACAGGTGTTAAATAATACCATTCCTTCCTCATTTCTACTGACCACCCGCCCGCCAACATGAAATGAAGGTGACAGTCTTAATCAGATTTCCTCACTCATTTACTTTTATGTTTACCTTTCATGTTTCTAGTAACTATAGAAGAGCAAAAAACAGAATGAATTTGTTCAAAACCATGATCAGCTATTATTTATTTTTTGTTTTTTGATTGATTGATTTTGAACTTTGAACTTACTAGGCAGGCTCTTACCACGTGAACCACATTCATTTCTTTTATGTTTTTGCTTTCTTAGCTTCAAGTGCAAATTCTCCAAATGTCTGCTTTCTGAATAGCTGAGATTGTAGCCCATCAGTTGCCTTTTTAATTAATTAATTTTTTTATTGTGAAAATACCATACAGAGCGGTTACAATTACATGAGCAAGGTAATGAGTACATTGTTCCCTCCTACTTTGTTTCCCCTTCCCATCCCTTCCCATCCTCCTCCCTGTCCCCCTCGTTCCCCTTACCTCCCCCGCCCCACTTCCCCATGTCAAAGTTGTAAAGTTCATTTTTTGACATAACGTCTTGTACATCTCATTGTTACAATAGGTCCACCTGTATCCCTATTTAAACAATTTGCTTTTTCCCTTCCCCTCCACAAATTATACCAATATCAAATACAATGAAAACAGGGGTTATACCATGGGGGAGGGACATACAAAGCAACAAAGAAATCATCTTATAAATATGTTAGAAACAATAGCAAGAAAGAAAAACAATTTGAGTCCTTATCTTGGGGTTCATTTCGCCTAACATCAACTTATCTGACCATTTCTGCTTGTCTCAAACATATACTAGTCATTGCAAATAAGGGAAACCATGGGACCTATTTTTCTTTGGGCCTGGCTTACTTCATTTAATATAATTTTTGCCAAGTCTTTCCATTTCCTAACAAATGGGACAATGCCATTCTTTCTGATGGAGGCATAGAATTCCATTGTGTAAAGGTTAATATATCTGATTTATACATGCAAATTTTAGAAGACTCTGACTACCTTTCCCAAAACCAAGCCCATCAACAGAAATAAATTCTTTAATTCAAGATAGCCCATTGTGTTACTTGGCAATCCCTTTGTACAATTAAAGATAATACAAAGAATTTGATGTGACACTGGATAAATGTGCAATATCATATATTTAAAGTTTACTTTCACAGTAAAATCTATATAGTAACACTGAATTTTTAGAATTTAAAAATCAATTACAGGAAGTGGTGCTATGGCTCAAGTGGTAGAGCACTCTCCTTGAACTGAAAAGCTCAGAGACAGGGCCCAGGCCTAGAGTTCAAGCCCAGTGACTGACCAAAAATAAATAAATAAATAACATTTACTTACCAAATGTTATCATTTTCTCTCTTTCCTATTTTTTAAATAGATTTTCATAATTACAGCTTATGAACAATCATTTTACTGAGACTAAGTATTTCTTTCTGCTATGCTGTAAATTTAGAATTTTGAATACTGAAGGTGATTGAATAATTATTAAAAGATTCTTCAATAATTTATGTGATGATTCTTGTATTCTTAGATTTTATTTGAATAGTTTAATTGATGTAGGTGGAAGTTATAGAACTACAGAAAATTCTTATAGTAATTGTTTTGAATGACTAATGTACAAGTGTCCCTGGGTATTAACTTGTTACATGGGACTCTGAAATTGACCATGCAACATATTTTGATAAATGGGATAACAAATCAATTATAAAAAACAGATACTTGAAAAGAAGACATTTAGCAAATGGTCCTGGTAAACATATTATCTATAAGCAGAAGCAAATAGACCTTTATCCTACATCCTTAGCAAAAATCAACTCTGAATGAATAGGAGTTAAACTTTAAAAAACTAAGGCCAACATAGACAAAATCCTGGGAGATATGATAGGTAATGATTTTCTGAATAGGACTACAATTGCCTAGGAAATAAGAGCAAGAGTGGCAAATGAGACTGCATCAAATTAAAAATGTTTTGCATGTTGGGCGCCAGTAGCTCAGGACTAATCCTAGCTACTCAGGAGGCTGAGATCTGAGGATCACGGTTCAAAGCCAGCCAAGGAAGGAAAAGTCCGTGAGACTCTTATCTCCAATAAATCACTAGAAAACCAGAAGTGGTGCTGTGACTCAAGTGGTAGAGCACTCACCTTGAGCTGAAGAGCTGAGGGACAGTACCCAGGCCCAAAGTTCCAGTCCCATGACTGACCAAAAAAAAAAATGTTTTGCACATTAAAAGAAATAATTTCAGAATCAAGGGACATAGAAGAGAAGATAACCTTTTCAGCCACTCATCAGATAAAGGATAAAGATAAAGGATACTTATCATATAAATATCTAGAATATATAAGCTTTTGAAAATTTTATAGAAAATAATAAATAATGGCCAAATGAATTGAACATAAAGTTTTCAGAAGGTATTCAAATTAGTTATAATTCAAATTGGTAATAAGTACATGAAGAAATGTTCAATATCTTTACCCATAAAGGAAATTAAATGAAAACATAACAGCCCAGTGAGAATAGTAACCATAAAAAAAAAAGACAAATGCTGATGTGAACTTGGAGGAAAGGAACGCTTATGTACTCTTGATAGGAATGCAAATTAGTTTAACAGCTATGGAAATTAGTATAGAGGTTCCTAAAAAAATGCAAAATAGGCTTACATTATAACCCCAACATACCATATTTAGATAACTATTCAAAGGAAAACAAGTAAGTGTACAAGAAATACATCTGTACAACCATGGTTATTTCATATCTGCTTACAATAGCTTACAACTGTACACACACGCACATACACGCACACACACACACACACACACACACACATCACACGCTCTGCATATGGACCTACCAAACATTGTTCCAAAAATGGGGGAGGAGGCAAGGGAACAATGGAAATATGGTGGAAGAGGAATTGTCTTCAAATTTCCAAGTGTGAGTGTATGTAAATGTCATAATAAAGTTTACTTATACTATAAATATACAGTCATCAAAAACTAAAATACTAACAAAGACACAGGCCTGCTAGATCTCTGGAAAAGCTGCTGTTCTATGAGGAGGCTTGGGCAGCTATTGTTCTGGAGACATGTGGCTGGCTATCATCTAGCAGCCTAGACATATGGGTGAGGACATTTTTTTATGTCAGTGTGCAATTGAGTTAAACTCACATGGCCTGGAAGAACCATACAGGGAAACAAAAGAAATTCTAAAACAGTTATAGATTGAGAAGATGGTTAATTGTGCTACTGAGTTTTTCGGGATCACAATTGAAACTGCCAAAACAAATTGTCTTACCTCATCTTTCTGACCAACAGAGAGGACCCCAGGATTAATTGACACCTCAGCACCAGGACCAATTCCAAACACCAGGCTTCTGCTGGCAGAGAGGGAACCAGAGAGAGCTGGGAGCAAAGACAACAGTAGACAAATCTTCTAAGGGACTGAGTTGCAAAGAGATTTTGCACAGAGAATTGCTGATGTTCCCTGAGAAGAGGGATAAATTAAGTAGTTATCCTTCTTTGCCTTTACCTTGTAGGAAAGTTTGAGATATTAAATAAGTATAGGCCTAGCTGCTTTTTGGGGCTGAACATTGGTAATGAGATTTCAGGGTAAAAGCCTGAAATGGTAATTATTTTTATAGATAATATATAATTCTTAATTACTTTAAAATTTCTTTTTAATTAAAAATATTTCAAATATATTAAAACTAACATCATAAATATACACAAGTCCACCAGGTTAATATTTTGATATTGGTTTCAAATCAATTTTTTGCTTTTTGAAATAACAAAGTGTCAGATACAATTATCTCCTTCTTTTGTTTGTCACATGGGTTCCAAACAAGGGCAGTAATTACTGATGTTAGCAGTTTGCCAAGGGTGGATTGAGGCCCTTTGCAGTCTCATGAGCAAGAGTGAGGTCTCCTGTAAGGATCGGAAGGCCAAGAGAAAGGCATAGAACCATTACTGTTAATTATAATGTAAATGGAATTGTTCTCAAAAGTTTAAAAAAATTGTAAAATTAAATTTAAAATGAAAACTTAAAACATTATACTTAAAGATAGAAAAATGTACCGGAGCTGGTAGTTCATGTCTGTAATCTTAACTAGTTAGGAGGCTGGCATCTGAGAATCTAGGTTCTAAGCCAGTCTGGAAAGACAAATCATCAAGACTTTTATTCCCAAATTAACCAACAAAAAACTGAAAGTACAGGTATGACTCAAGTGGTACAGTTGCAGCTGTGAACAAAAAGCTGCATGAAAGCATGAAGCCTTGAGTTCAAGCTCCAGTACGGGGGCGAGGGAGAGGAAAAGACATCAAAATATCTTATTTATTCCCTTGTATTATAGAATTAAAAATTAGTCTTCCTCACTGGAATTCTTATATGATTATGAGGTAAAATTTATACTCTGTAATGATACAACAGTTTCATGTTATATATGTGTATATAGTGTAGATGTGAATGTGTAGGGGTAATGTGGGTGTATGTTTGTATATGAAATTGGAGATTGCTGGTAATAATGTAAGATTTTCTAATATTCTTTGATTTATTTAATTTTTTTGTAACTAGTCCATTAAAATAGTAAAGTTGTAATTACAATTGTACTAAGTTTTAGTAAATTTTTAGCAATAGATACTCCAAATCTTCTGATTAGTAGATATTTATATATAAAAAGATATCTCTCTCATAGTATCTTTTGGCTCTAAATATGGGCATTTTCTGGCACCTAAATGTTTGTATTGTTTTTGTTTCATTTTTTAATGAAATTTAAAAGCAGTAATTGTCTATGTAAATAAAGGCTGACAGGCTTTACTTTTACGTCATGGATTTACAGTTTTGCAAACTAAAAACTAAAAGCAATTAAATTTCACTTCACTTTTTAGTGTTCTTTCGCTGGAAGCACTGTATTCTGTTATATTATGACTGGGTTTTGCTGACCAAAAGTTTTTGAAAATTTACTATGACCTGTGTTTGGATGGAATTCTCTTGGTAAGGATTAAATTCTCTTGTATCAGAGATAGAAGTTGATAGAAGTGCTTTGAGACCAGCCAAAAAATAGATTTATTCTGTGTAGTTCTATTAGATTTGAGTATTAGATTTATGTACTTCCAAGCTTTATGATTGGTTTTGACACTCATGTAAAAGATATGCTAAAAATCTGCAGTTTCCAATAAGAACTCATGTCCCTAAACTGTATTGCTTCTACTTCTTTGTCATTCCAGTTAAATATTTTATGTTTGAGATCTAACCTTTAACAGGATGAGCTGTTAGCTCAATCTTCCTTCCTCCTATACACTTTCTTATCACTAGTTTCTGGGATCATCAGTCTCAGAAAAAGGTATAAAAAATGAAAATAATTGTAGAGGAGGCAGATAAACAAATTCATAAGTTGCTTGAAAGAAATGAAAGAAGTGGTCAGATTTATTGTTTAAAATTTTTCTATTTATAAATCATTACAGGATGGAATAGGAGAAACCCTAGGTCTCCTTGACGCCGGCCGAAATTTTCTTAATACAGACCCAGAAACACAACAAATCAAAGGTTGGACAAATGGGATTGCATGAAATTGCAGAGCTTCTGCATGACAAAGGACATAGTTAGCAAGATCAATAGAAAGCCCCCAGATTGGGAGAAGAGCTTCACTAGCCATACAACAGACAAGGGTCTAATATCTAAAATATACTTGGAACTCAAAAAATTAAATCCCCAAATCCTCAAAGAAACAACTGCCCAATAAATAAGTGGGCTAAAGACTTAAAAAGAAACTTATCTGAAGAAGAAAGAAGGATGGCCAATAGACACATGGAGAAATGCTCAACATCCCTAGCCATAAAAGAAATGCAAATCAAAACAACATTGAGATAGCACCTCACTCCAGTTAGAATGGCTAAAATCAAGAACTCTAGTAACAACAGATGCTGGAGGGGATGTGGACAGAAGGGAACCTTTACTGCATCGTTGGTGGGAGTGTAAACTTGTTCAACCACTTTGGAAAGCAGTGTGGAGGTTCCTCAAAAGACTCCACATAGAGCTCCCCTATGATCCAGTAATCCCACTTTGGGGCATTTACCCAAATGCTTACAAACAAGACCACACTAAAGCTGCCAGCACAACTATGTTTATTGCAGCATTATTTACTATAGCTAAGATACGGAACCAACCCAGATGCCCCTCAGTAGATGAATGAATCAAGAAAATGTGGTATATATACACAATGGAATTCTATGCCTCCATCAGAAAGAATGACATTACCCCATTTGTTAGGAAATGGAAAGGCTTGGAAAAAATTATATTTAGTGAAGTAAGCCAGACCCAAAGAAACATAGGTCCCATGGTTTCCCTTATTTGCAATATCTAATATATGTCTGAGTCAAGCAGAAAAGGTCAGAAAAGGTGATGTTAGGGAAATGAACCCTAAGATATGTATTCAAATGTTTTTTTTTCTTTCATGCGATTGTTTCTAACACATTTTTAAGATTATTTCTTTGTTGCTTTGTATGTCCCTCCGCCACAGTATAACCTCTGCTTTCACTGTATTTGATGTCGGTATAATTTGTGGAGGGAAAGGGAAAAAACAAATCATTTAAATAGGGATACAGGTGGACCCATTGCAACAATGAAATGTACAAGTTGTTATGTCAAAAATGAACTTTACAACTTTGGTGGGGGGGGGGGAAGAGGGACAGGGAGGATTGAGGGGGGAAGGATGGGAATGGATGGGAAGGGGAAACAAAGGAGGAGGCTATAATGCTTGACAAGAAATATACTCATTATCTTGCCCATGTAATTGTAACCCCTCTGTACAGTATTTTCACAATAAAACTTTTTTTTCTATTTACTTGCTCTGGCTAGCATTTTAAAAAACAAATATAATGCTTTAGTACTACTCTATTTCATCAAACCTTGTTAAAAATTCCTACCAGATTATAGCCATAAATTGATTGTCAGTCATGGTTTTCCAAGTTGTAGAAGTATTGATTTTTGTTCCAAAGTCTGTTGTATTTTACATTGGGATGTTCAAAAATTCGCATTAAGGATAATTGAGAGTTCATATTTTAAAATGAAGATAGTTCATGATATTTTCTACAGTTCATTTTTTTAAAAAACAGACTTTCCTTCCTTTTTTTGTGTGTGTTGGTTTTGGGGTTTGGACTCAGGACCTGGGCACTGTCCTTGAGTTTTTTTCACTCAGGGATAGAGCTCTACCACTTTAAACCACAGAACTACTTCTGGTTTTCTTTTGGTTAACTGGAGACAAGAATCTAACAGACTTTTCTCTCTGGGCTGGCTTCGACCCATGATCCTCAGATCTCAGCCTCTCATATAGCTAGGATTACAGGTGTGAGCTATTGGAGCCCAGCTCAGATTTTTCTTTATATTGCTCTAGTTTACATTTTTTGTATTTTAGTATTTCCCTCTGGGGTCTAATTATGAATTCCTACTAGACCTTTTCTGAGTACTAATAGGATTTAAAGTTTTGTGAGTTCATTCCTAATAGTTCCCTTAATTTGCTGGGAAGAAGCTACATATTTTATCATTTGTGGGTTATTTGACCTGTGTGGACTTTCACTGAAGTGGTTTAATTTTAAAATAAATTTAAACAATTAAAAAGGCATGACATGAATCAAGATGTGATGTATTCAGAAACTGCTTTGTTAAATTGAAAATTATTTGTGCAACTATTTAAATATTATAAATAAGTAATTTTAAGTAGTTTATATTTAAAATACTCTAAGTTTGTCAGTAAAATTGCAAAATATCATGACAAAACTGGAGAGGTAGATAGATTTATACCCTCTAGAAGTAGAACCACACCAATAAAGACTGAGCAAATATGTCAATGTCAAAAAATTGAACTTTTCCCCTCTTTTGGTGTAGACTGCCTAATGAGCTCTGGGAAGTGATACTTAGAAAAAAACAGGACTAAATCATCAGGAAATTCCATTATGATTTGTACTTGATAAATAAGAAGAGAGCTGGAAATTGAATATTTTCTAAATCCAAGTGCTCTGTACTGTTGGTGTGCCTGGTCTTTTCTTGTGGGAATATTTGCAGGAAGGAGAAATAAATAATTCTGTGCAACACCCCAGCTCAGCTTCTTGCTGAGGAAAGACTAAGAATAGCAATGATGAGTCTGGAAGCTTCCAGGATCCCAAACAGTTTTTTCCCACAGAGAACCACTTTTGTCTGCTACTTTCCCACAAAGATCCACACTTTGACTTCTCCACTGCACATCTTGCTCAGAAGTATAGCCACTGTATTAGCCCATTATACTTTTCCACGTATTTGACCTGCCTGTCAAACTGGTATGGGAATCAGAAATGCTCTGTGAGCATTCAACTTCTCATCACACCATGCACAAGCAAGGGCCTCCTTCTGAGCAAAGTCGCCAGCTAATATGCTCTGTTCAGAAATAATAGGTCAATTGTCTACCCTCACTGCTGAACCTCTGCGATTGCACAAAGCAAACAGAAGAAACAATGAAAGCTCTTATTTTAAAATTTAATACCTTTTACTACCTGCTGTCAAAGTCAGTGGCACTACAAATCTGCTGACATTTTAAATTTTACTTTGAAAACTTCCTCTCTATTTCAAATATCTATGTAACTCAAAATTTTATATGAAGTTATCCTCTCCACATACTGTCAATATAAAAGTTCTTTTCTCTTTCCTACAGCATTCTAAGTCACTTCTGAAACCAGCTCCCTTAAGAGAAAAACCACTAAATCATGCTGCTTACACAGCAGCCCCAAATCTTACCATAGTGCTTGTCAAAGAGAGAAATATTTTTTTTTGTGTAAGCTCCTGCAAGGTTCTCGGGCTTACTAGATTGTGCTTTCTAGCTAATAGGAATGAAAAGAAAAAGGCAGAAACCCCAAGAGAACCTTCTGGCAGAAAGCAGATAACACAAAATAAAAACACTTTTATTTTATTAAGGACCTTTGTGAAGCTTCATTTGAAACAATTTAGTCTGTCTAACACAATTAAGCCACTAAGCAGCATCAGATAGTAGCCAGCTACAGTTTTGGATTAATAATGTTTAATTCATCTCTAATCACTTGTATACATGTCTAAGATGCATACACAGCATCTTATGAAATACAGTATGATGAGGAAGGACTGTTGAATGATGATTCATAAAATAGATTATGAGTTGATATTTCAAATTTATGACTGCCTCCTGGCAACCAGAGGATTTTTAAAATATAAACTAAATAAGCACAATAAAGTTGTCCAAATAAGAGATGTGTAGCCAGAATATGAGATTTATTTCTATTAACTCCATAATTTTAAGATAATCATAATAAAATAATGTTTAGGCAAGCTCTCTGGAAGCAATGTTACATCTACTGAAATCTACCCAACAGCTAATATTTTATATTCTTAATAGTTGATATTCTTCAACTAGATTAAACTGAGCTTGATTAATTGCAGTAAGAAAGATGATAAAGGTCAGAGTTAAATAGAGATTTTCAGGGGTATATACATACATACATATATATATATATATATATGTGATTAGGACTTGAACTAGAAATGGTAAGGTATTTAAACTCATTATGGATGACTATATGATATAAAGCTAATCACGACCTGATTTCTATATTTGAACTTGAAATCTATAGCTCTTCTTTATCTAATATTTATGTAGGAAATCCCTGCAGAATTTTACAGCTTCTGAGTGGAAGCTAAGGTAAATTAGGTCGTTGTACCTTTTAATTAACTGAGTTCAAAACTTAATCTCAAGGTAATTGCAGCATCTAGAAAACCGTACTTTTGAAATTTCTGAAGCTGCACGTTGCAGAATAACTTCAAGAGGACTAAGTTTTTATTCTACTTGTACTTGTCCAAAATCTGCATTATATCTATTGGTTTAAAACTATTCAAGTATTTTTTGTAATATATTATTATAAAAATAGTTTAGATTTTTTTCAGATGTCATAGATCTCAGTTTAGTGGAGTTCCTTCCTTATCAGGTCTTTGTCTCAAGAAACTGGAGATGTACAGATCTAATGGTATGAGAGCCTTGCTATTTGAAAATTTGTTGAGAGAGAGAAATACAAAAGAAAACAAACAATTCTCTGCTTACAATTCTGGCTGGTTATGTGATCCATTTCCAATTGGGTGAAAATTTGAAAGATTCAAAAGCATTTAGGAAGAAGTGGTCCAAGGATTTGCATATACTTAGATAAAGGTAGTAAATGTAGATTGATCATATGAGCAAGATGTATCTGTTTTATAGGTGGATTAAGGTATGATGCTTTTATGATGCATTTCTTCCCATCAAGAACACTCACTGACCTGGATACAAGAATTACGTTTGGTTAACAAAAAAACACAATACATTTATTTCATCATAATTTTATGTGACCCAAAAGCCTTCACAAATAAAGACTCAAAGTTGTAGGAAAGATATGTCTGTTTTTACACATTCCTTTGATGAAGAATGAGTAGACAAGTATAAATGGAACTGAACAAAATATATGATCTAAAGTCAACAGACTGGAAGGGGAAGCACAGAAAATTCTCTGTTCCGATTCTTTTGGATCTCTTTGTGCAATATTCTTCCTCCTTTCTAAGTGTGAGGTAAAGAAAAAGTATTTCTGGGAAGACAATCTTGTGACTTAATATAGTCATATAGTCATAGAAATTCTTTATGGCCAGGTGCTATGCAGAAAGCCTGGGAAAAGAGTGATATTTCTAGCTTTTTTTTTACTGACTTTGAAGAAGAGAAATTAGGATTTGTGTGGATTGCTTTTGGAAGAGAAACAAGTTGGAATGTGAAAGAATCTTCTGAGGTCTTTCTAAAATGCCCTTCTGTTTAAAGTACTCAGCATGTCACAGCACCACACATTAGGATAATATTTTATAACATTCAACAACTCCAAGTTTTGTGTTTTTTCATTTGGTCATAAAACAATGAAATGAAATATTAGTTTGTCATGTCCTAAGTTTTGATGTCAAGAATAAGCTAGTAAAATAATAGAAAATGTTTTAATTTCATATAAACAAAGATTGGGATCAAGGCAGATACTAGAATCTTCATACAGGTAACATCTCTCCATTTATAGATTTATCTGACCTTTTCAAAACATTGGTAACATATCAGTCTTCTCAGTAAATAGTAGGATCCACCCTACTTCTGGAGACTGGCGTGTGTGTGTGTGTGTGTGTGTGTGTGTGTGTGTGTAAAGCCCTGCTCTATTACAAACAGCTTCTTTTTATTATTAATAAATTTTTTGTTGTGAAAATACTGTACAGAGGGGTTACAATTACATGAGCAAGGTAATGAGTACATTTCTTATCAAGCATTATTGTCACCTCCTTTGTTTCCCCTTCCATCCCTGCTTTCCCATTCCCATCCCCCAACCCCACCCCAACCCCCGCCAAGGTTGTAAAGTTTGTTTTTCGACATAGCATGCAATACATTTCATTGTTGTAACGGAACCACCTGTATCCCTATTTAAACAATTTGCTTTTTCCCTTCCCCTCCACAAATTATACCAACATCAAATACAGTGAAAACAGGGGTTATACTGTAGGGGAGGGACATACAAAGCAACAAAGAAATCATCTTATAAATATGTTAGAAGCAATAGCAAGAAAGAAAAAAACCATTGAGTCCTTATCTTGGGGTTCATTTTGCCTAACATCAACTTATCTGACCATTTCTGCTTGTCTCAGGCATGTACTAGTTATTGCAAATAAGGGAAACCATGAGACCTATGTTTCTTCAGGCCTGGATTACTTCACTTTGTTCATGCAACAAATATTTCATAAATAGCTGTGACTGGCAAGAATGTAATATTTGGATTTAAAAAATAATGATAGAATTGAAAAATATATTCAAATTCATTGACATGCTTGAGTCTCAATGGTAGTGAATAAAAAATAAGTTTAGCATGGACAAAAAAGAATTAAAAAGATAGTTTAAAAATATATTCTGTTTAATGCATTCACTTTTCATTATAATGTTCGAGTTTAAAAACAGAGAATATAGTAGCCATTTTTGTTTCAGTCACTACCTCATTTTTTGTAGAATTAATTGATAATTGTTGTTACCATTGGCTTTTCCACCAATGGACTGAGAGTGATGCTTCACTAGGGTTAGCCTCTTTCTTGCACATAAGAAATTTGTTCCATATATAACTATACCAGTTACAATGTCTCTAGGGTGTAAACATCTGAAAGTAGCAAGTGGTGGGTGAAATAATTGTGTGGTAGCCTTTCTACTTTATCTTTCCTTGTATTCTGGTAATTGACCAGCATATTAGCATAAGGCAAGTTACATCTAACTCTGAGCTAATGTTTACTGCCAGCTAAGATTTAGAATAAGCGTAATATTCAGCTCTTGGAAAGGCGATCACATGACAAAAATGGTGATCAGATCTTTGCTTGAATTGTTTAGTGTAGTGAAACATGGATTAAATGTGTAGTAAAAATATCAGTTAAACTGTCCAAGAAGCTGGATATTCTCATTTGATTTCTTTTATCCACTTTAGATGTATTAGTGGAAAAGAAGGAGAAAGAAATGAGTCCTATTTATTTATGTGTTTACAAGTTTTATTTTTGATTTGCTTAAAGTGCTTAAGTTGGCTCATTTCATTTACTGTGCTGCAGCAATTTAATATTTCATTACAAAAGAATTAATGGTGTCTCTAGTGAATTTCTCCTTTCCAGACCTACATAATGATAGTAAGTTAAGCAAATGTTGGTCTCTCAGTGATGCACTCTGAAACAAAGCAAAACAGAGGGTGCTCATACTGATACAACTTGAAGAAAAGTTGGAGAATTGAGTCCTGAGTTGCACCTTGTAGTTGAATTGGAAGGAGAATCAAGACTTGTGCATTTACACTCAAAAATGAGTTGCGTTAATAGATGTGTCAAATTTAAGTTCAATCTGCTAATATTAGGTTAAACAATTGCTATAATGCTTGCTCTTTTTGCAAAAGTTTCTGGGAACAGCATTCTTCTTATTTTGACTTTGTGGTTGTTATTCTGTAAATTTTTTTTTGTGTTTAGGACATCATCTTGTGTAGACTAGGCTGGCTTGCAACTCTCACAGCTTCTAGGGGAACAGGATTACAGGTATGTAGCATCATATTGGGCTGATTTTAGTTTTAAAATAAGCAAAAGCAACATCAAGACAAAATAAATATATTGTTAATTTTGAAGTATGTAAACACCTAATGGAAAAGTAACTATACATTAAATGTCTGTCGTGTGTTTCTTAGCTATGGGGTCATCTATTTCAAAAGAAAGGAAGAAATTTGTTGCTAGGAATAAGTTTTTCTTGTCAGGTACTGGTAGCTCATTCCTATAGTGCTTACTACTTGTAGGGATGAGATCAGGAGAATCAAAGTCCAAAACCAACACAGACAGAAAAGGCTGTGATCTACTTGTATTTCTGTGTGTTGATGAGGAAGATAAGTGTGCTCCTTTGCTCACAGCTATTGTGAATCCCTTCATAACTGGTATGTCTCACCACACAGAACCACTGAGTAAAATGGAGTCTTGTGATATTTTATGCCCTGGCTGCTCCTCCATTTCCACTTCACAAGTAGCTATGATAACAGATTTGAATCATGGTGCCAGCTTTAACATGTTCTGTGTTTTTTAGGTTCAGATAGTGCATAGAGCTATAGCCATAAAATACCCTTGGAGTAAATTTTGGGTACAAAAATTGGAAATTACCTTTCTAAAGTGCTTGAAAAGTTAAATTCACTACCACCTGTCAACTGGAAATAAAGTTGTCATATGTTCTTTGTACGTATCTTATAATTCATTCATAATTGTGTAGTGATTTTTGTGATTAAGCTACAATAAAATTAAGAAAATGGTGACAAAAGGTCATAAATACATTAAAATATATATTTATAATAATCATTGTTTTAATTTTTTAGCATTATTGTTTAAGATCAATTACGCCTGACTTCATTTCTGTTTTAAATTTAATGACTTCACCAAAATTGGTGAATTTGATATTAATTGCTTTAATTTTGACTTATTTCAGAAATTTTATTTTCACCAACACTTTCTCATTTTTTGACATAGAAATAACTAATAAATATAGAAGTGACATGATTACTAATCCCTGCTTCCCTAAAAATTGTATATAGTTTTCATTTTGTATTTTAAAATGATGACTACTATTTAAAAATATATTCTACTCTTTTAATGTTAAGTAAGTGAAATTATATGGAATCATTAGCTTTTGAATCTTGGCCAAGCATGGGCCTTTGAAATAAGAGCTTGGAATGCTCTTATTAATCTTAAACTATTAGATTTTCACTTATCAATTGGACCTAAATGAAAGTATTTCCCATGGGGAAAATTTTATTGAGCTGCTTTTGAAGACCAAAACTTGAAAGGAAACATAGTTGTACCCATAGTTAATTTACATTCAAGCTCTTCATTTTTTTCTCCTCCTCTCCAAGTTAAAAAACATGTAACTGTGAATTACATGTTGAGATGTATTTTCCTTCTATGTCAGTGCTTTGATCTTAGGTAGAGCTGTCTTCTTTCAATTTGACAAATATATTTGTTAACTCCTTCCTCCTTTTATCATTAACCTCATTTTCTAGAAGCCTTCTTAGTTTCTCCAGGTAGAAAGGGAGTTTCTTTTCTTTGCATTTAGAGATTGCCAGGGATAAACCAATGGAAAATGAAAAATGAAATAAAGTAAGAAGAACAAACTAGATACAGCACATTGGTGACATCAAGGTTGACAACTAAAAAAAAAAGACTTGTTGTTTCCATGTCTTGGAGTTCATTGCAATTAGCATCATTTTGTATGGTCATATGTACATAGCACTTGAGCTATTATGATTCTCTATCAGGACTAACCTACGCATAGACTAATTATTACAAATGAGGGAAAATGTAGAGTCTATGTTTCTTACTTAACTTAATATGATTTTTTGAAGTCTTTCCATTTTCTTACGAAAGGGGTGATGCCATTCTTTCTGATAGAAGCATAAAATTCAATTGTGTAAATATTCCACCTTTTCTTGATTCATTCATCTATTGAAGGGCATCTGGGTTGGTTCCTTATCTTAGCTATCATAAATAATGCTGCAATGAACATAGTTGTGCTGGAAGCTGTAGTGTGGCCTAGTTTGAGATCATTTGGATAAATGAAATGCCCAGGAGTAGGATTGTTGGATAATAGGGGAGTTCTACATTTAGTCTTTTGAGGAACCTCCATATTGCCTTCCGGAGTGGTTGAACCACCAACAATGTAGTAGTGTTCCCTTTGAGCCACATCCCTACCAATATCTGTTATTATTTGGTTTCTTGATAATGGTCATTCTAACTGGGTTGAAGTGGAATCTCAATGTGGTTTTGATTTGCATTTCTTTTATGTCCAGTGAAACTGAGCATTTCTTCATGTGCTTTTTGGCCATTCTTATTTCCTCCAGAGAAATTTCTTCTTAATTCTTTGGCCCACTTATTATGCGAGTGGTTGTTTCTCTGGAGATTTGTTACGGGGGGTTCTGAATGGGGATTTTGTATTATATTTTTGTCCTCTGAAAAGAGCATTCCTCTCAATTTGATTAAATTTCCTGGAGATGAATGAATACATTGCCCTCTATACTGCCCTCTTGTCACCATAGGACCTTCCAAAGTAGTTCACCCATGGATATTCACAGATATTTCTTAAATATTTTTCTCATGCTGCAACTAATAAAAGAGACTTATTATTGTTCATTTTGATCGTAGTATCTTAAACTTATTGTTCATGTCAGATTTTCTAATATTGCTCATTAGAGCTCCTAGTAAATCTCATTCTTAGTTGTAAATATTTCCTCTTTTTTCTTTATTAGTTCTTAGTAAACTTCCAACAAGATGACTGTCTTATCAGAATTACTTTGCACTTAAGAGGACAGATTGATGATGATGATGATGATGATGATGATGATTTTGCTGTCCTAGAGCTTGAAATCAGGGGCTGTGTGCTGTCCCTTAGCTTTTGTACTCAAGGCAAACATTCTACTAAATGAGCCACAACTCCACTTCTTGCTTTTTTGGTAATTTATTGGAGATAAGAGTCTTATGGACTTTCCTGCCTCGACTGGCTTTGAACCATTATTCTCAGATCTCAGTCTCCTAAGTAGCTAGGATTTCAGGTGTGAGCCACCAGTGCCCAGTGGATTTATTATTTTTTAATGTCTCATCAATTTCTAATAATTTTCCCTTTCAGAATCATGGGGTTGTGGAGCAACCCATTTGTATTAATATGATTTATTGAATGCTTTTTGGGGTCTGGAATATATACCAATAGGACTGTTCTGAATAACAAGGACACAACATCAGTGGAGGAGATTCATGATGAAGACTGAAAGTTTGTGTTTCGCCTCCATTCTTACACTAAAATCCTAACTCATCATGCAAAAGTGTGTGAAGATGGTTTATTTTAGGAGTGATGTGGTTTTGGGGCAGAGCCTTTTTATAGAGTTACATGTATTCTTATAGACAGAACATTCTTTTCTTTTTTCCTTCCTTCCTTCCTTCCTTCCTTCCTTCCTTCCTTCTTTCCTTCCTTCCTTCCTTCCTTCCTTTTTTTCTGATAGCATCTGTCAGAATGTAGCCTAGGCTGGCTTTAAACTCTGCAACCTTCTGTTTTTTACCCCCTTAGTGTACCAAAACATCCCATGTCTCTTAAATAATGACCATCTATATACCAGGAAGTGAGATATAACTTCAGATTGCATCACATCTGTCTCCTGACTAACTAGGATTACAGGTGTGAGATACTGGTACTCAGCTCATTTCATTCTATCCTCTAGTGTGTTCCTTTTATTCATTTCAGCCTACCTTTCCAAATGCATTTCCTGATGCTGTCAGTGAATAGAAGGTAGAAAGTTTTAATATGTCACCATACACTCACCCAATTAATCACAAGGCCTCTTAATGAGACCTGCAAATTATTACTGAAACATATAATTAAAGCAATAAACAAATTCAGTAAGGTGGGAAAAAATACAGGGTTGATCAAGAAACTTATAAGATCTTTGTTTAGAGGTTGAATAGAGTAACTGAAATACCACTGGTATTTACTATAAGATTTTCTGTACAGTTTCATTTTTTCCCTTTAAGTGAAAGTCTATTCTTAAAAAGAAAAACACCTAATGCATTAAAAAGGATGAAACAACAACTAATAGTGTTGTCTCTTGGGGAGCATTTTAAGAATGACTCCTACCCTTGTATATTACCCTGCACCACACTCAACTCCAAATGGATCAAAGACCTCAAAGTCAAAGCAGACACCCTGCAAACATTATAGGGAGCAATAGGAAAAACTCTGGAGCTCCTTGGCACAGGCCAAAATTTTCTTAATAGAGACCCAAAGAAAGTTTTGAAAAATGGGACCTCATGAAACTTCAGAGCTTCTGCATGGCAAAGGACATAGATAGCAAGATTGATAGAAAGATTGGGAGAAGATCTTCACCAGCCATAAGAATGAACAAGGGTCTTATATCTCAAATATACATAAAACTCAAAAAATTAAATCCCCCAACAATAAATCCTCAAGGAAACAACCACCCCATTAATAAGTGGGCTAACGACTTAGAGACTTCTATGAAGAGGAAATAAGAATAGCCAAGAGACACATGAAGAAATGCCCTACTTCTCTAGTCATAAAAGAAATGTAAATCAAAATCACATTGAGATTCCAATTCACCCCAAGAAATCTAATAACAACAGATGTTGGAGGGGATGTGGCCAAAAGGAACCCTATTGCATTGTTGGTGGGAGTGTAAACTTGTTTAACAACTGGAAAGCAGTATGGTGATTCCTCAAAAGACTACACATAGAGCTACTCTATGACCCAGCAATCCCACTTTTGGGCATTTACCCAAATGGTCACAAACAAGGCCATACTAAAGCTATCAGCACAACTATGTTTATTGCAGCATTATTTACTGTAGCTAAGATATGGAATCAACGCAGATGCCCTTCAGTAGATGAGTGGATCAAGAAAATGTTCATATATATATATATATATATATCACAGAGATATATGTGTATATATATGTATGTATATACACACATATATATATATACACACACACACACAGATATATATATATATCTGTGTGTGTGTGTGTGTGTGTAATGGAATTCTATGCCTCCATCAGAAAGAATGGCATTGCCTCATTTGTTAGGAAATGGAAAGACTTGGAAAAAATCATATTAAGTGAAGTAAGCCAAGCCCAAAGAAACATAGGTCCCATGGTTTCCCTTATCTGCAATAACAAATTTTTGTCTAGGACCTGCAGAAAAGATCAAAAGCTATGTACATATGGCCGTATAAGATAATGCTAAGTGAAATGAACACCAAGATAGGGACACAAGAGGTTTTATCTTTCATATATATATATATATATATATATATACATATACATATATATAGTAAATATACTGTACAGAGGGGTTACAGTTAAATGATAAATCTAATGAGTCCATTTCTTATGGAGCATTGTTACGCCTTCTTTTGTTTTTTCCCCACTATCCCTTCCCTCCACACTTCCCCAACCACAAGAAGTTTTACCTTTCTTGCTGTTGTTTTTAATGTATTCATAATATAATATGTGATTTTTTCTTTTGTATGTTCTTTCCCCATGGTATAACCCCTGTTTTTACTGTATTTGATTCTTGTGCCCTGCATCTGTCTATATATTTTTCTCATTTGAGGAGGGGAAGGGAAATAACAAAAAGTTGAAATAAAGATACAGGTTGACCCATTGTAACAATGAGATGTACAAGACACTATGTTGAAAATGAACTTTCCAACTTTGGTGGGGAGGAAGAGAGGGAAGGGATGGTATGGGAAAAACAAAGGAGGGGGTAACAATGCTCTACTCATGTAAGTGTAACCACTCTCTACAGTATCTTTACAATAAAAACTATATATTATTTTAAAAACAATGACTCCTGTTTGTTTTCTTAAACATTAACCTTTACACACACACACACACACACTTTTTTTTTTAGTCATGGGGCCTGAACTTTGGGCCTGACTGCTGTCCCTTAGCTCTTCAGCTCAAGGCTAGCGCTCATAGGTGAGTTGCAAATATATAACAGAACTTGTAACATATATAATTTACCTTACCTTTAAAGTATATATATATATATATATATATATATATATATATATAGTTTTCATCATGTAAATACGTAGATTTATGTTTTGTACAAGATATGTGACAGAATAGTTTCAAAAAGTAAATGGTAAAGAAAATTCATTGTTACTACATAAAAAATCACTTGTTTGATTTAAATGGGTAGATCAATTGTTCTGTACTAATTATATCCATTATCTGAGAAGAAATAGAGAGAACACTGACATTAAAGGTGCCACATGATTCCTTTCTTATGGATTTCATGTACTGCTAAAACTTTCTAGAAAATGATCATATGACTTTGATTATGTTGGTTGCTATTTGTTTGCTAGATAAGTTAAAAACTTTATTATGTATTGATTTCCTTCTGTGAATGCCTGAAAACCCTTGTGTTCTCAACCCAGTCATTGATCAGATATAATTATTTTTTCATTCTCAGGACACAGAACATATTATACCAAGTCTAAGTTTATCTGGTACATGCTGTAGGGCCTGACCCCAATTTTTCTGTTAAAGGCCTTTTGCTTCAGTTTAAGAGCAATTTTGTTACTGACAATATTTCTGGTGGTGTTCTTGCCTAGGAAATCCACTTTGTCATTTATTTGACTAGAAAGAAGGACTAAAACAGTGCTGTGGAAAATTTTTAGAGAATTTGTGTCTGTAGTTTCTGCTTTAATCAGTGTTGGTACAAATGTTTTAAGATTGTTTTATGTGGGAAGTAAGTTCTTATAGTAGTAGCCCTAAATTAAATTTAAGTGATAGATTATTTGAAAAAAATTCAAGTAGGAACAAATGAACATATATATCACATCTTAGATTGTATTGCATATGATTTCAATATTCCTTTAGATGACGAATAAACATTGTCCACAGAATGACAGCTGGACTTACAAAATAATTTGTTGATTTATTTCTTATATTGTAGTTAATTTGAGATTCCTATTTGATTCTTGACTACATATTTGAAAATAAAATGTGTTATTTTAGGAGAAGAAAATTAGGATAGTATATGAATATTTTAACTTGATCATTATGAGATATCGAACAATCTTAACTAACTTAACATTTTAATATTTTCTAAAATAACAATTGGTTTAATATGAGTCCCAGATGTTTTGTTTTTTATAAATTTTGGGGTTTGAACTCAGGGCCTGCGTGCTATCCCCGAGCTTTTTTCACTGAAGGCTACTGATATATCACTTTGAGCTACAGAACTACTTCCTGTGTTCTGATGATTAATTGGAAATAAGAGTCTCATGGACTTTCCTGCCCGGGCTGGCTCTGAATTGTGATTCTCAAAACTCAGCCTGCTGAGTAGCTAGGATTACAGGCATGAGCCACTGGTCTCTGGTTGAGCTCCAGATTTTTCTAAGCAAGGTTTTCTCATAAGCATGGAACTTCTAACATATCTGATGAGAATACTAGACAGAAACTTGTACAGTATAACAAGACTTTTTACACTACTTGAAAACTAAGGGCATCAAAAAAATTGTAAAGGTCTAACCTGAAGTTAGGTCCAAACTGATTTGGAAACTGCTTTTTAAGAGTTTCTTATCTATTGAATACCTTCACTTTTCTCATTAGTATACAAAAATAAATGAAATTATGGCTGCATATAAGATTTTTCTGGTACATAATAGTTAATAGAGTAAAAAGAAATCAATGTTTTCATAAGACTGATTTACTTGAATAGTGTTATCTTCATCTTCACCTGTGAGCTTTTTGACAGATAAATATAATCTGATAATCAATGAAAATAGTTTCATTATTTATGAAAGATAAAACAGGAATTGCCATATGTCATTTTAAAGTTAATATATTTAATTGGTTTTAGCTACATATTAGTATTATTTTATTGCTTTTTTAAATTTAATTTTATTGTCAAGGTAATGTATAGAGGGGTTACAGTTACATACATAAGGTAGTGAGTACATTCTACTTGTCAAAGAGTGTTTTTTGTTATATAATGAGATTTAACATATATTTATATTTTTTCTTTTGGTTTTTGTTATAGTAGTGCTAGGACTTAGGTCCATGTTGAAGTGATTTTATTTTTGATAACCGAAAAACAGATACCTACTTTCAGTCTTGTGTATGTAGAGATCCTATTTTCCCAACGTTGTGTTTTTGATGATCAATGTATATTTTTAGAACCTTTATGGAACATCAGGTGACTGTAGAGGTGGAGGCCTATTTCTGAGTCTTCAGTTTTATTTCGTTGGTTTCATTTCTGTTTTAATGCTAGTACCATACTGTTTTTGTTTTTTTGTGGTCCTGTAATATAATTTGATACTGGATACTGTAATATCAGTTGCTTTTAAGGCAGTCCTTCTCAAATATCTATGAGCCTATGAATGACCTAGGCAATTGCAAGAATTCAGATCCTGAGTTGTAGTTCCAGAGTAGGGCCTTATATTCTCCCTTAAAGAAAGAAAATGCACTACTAATGTCAGTACCTGAGGACCATGGGATAGAGTAAGTAGAACAAGGCCCTAAGCACAGATATTGCATTATATACCTTCCTATTTTCACCCATTATATGCTGTTCTAAGATAGAGTACTAAGTTTAAATATCCAATACTTTCTATTGTTACAGTGTTTTATCTTGAATATTCTTCAATCTGTTGTATCGTTTATGAAATCAATATTTCTCTTATTTACCCTTGTGACTTCAACACACGCAGTTCCAGAAACTTGGCAATAAATGCCTACTAGCAAGTTCATCAATTTCGTGGTTAACTTCACAGGTGAAATAATAACCAGAATGCAGAGACCAATGGCCTCTACATGAATGCATTGATGACCATAGCTGCCAAGAAGATTCATGCATATAATCCTAATTTGGGTATCAGCTGCCTACTTGAGAAAATATCTAAGGTTATGATGAATGTTAAGTTTTGTATGAAACTCCCCAAGTATCTTTCAGAGTGGTTATATGATATTGCATCCTCATCATCAGTGAATGAAAGCTTCTGTGGTTTACAGTCTCATTCTTAAATGCCTTATTATCCAGCTTGACAACCTGATAAAGAAAGTATTTGTGGGCAAATTAATCAGAAATGCTACTGGTTAAATAACTTGTTTTTATTATATATACATATACATAATGTATAATATGTAATATATATTATATACATATATACATATATATTTGTAAGTGAGATTTTAATTTTTTAAAGTCCTTTAGTACAAAAATTTGAAAACTAATACATATAACTAATAATCCACTTAAGAGATGATCAAGATTAATATAATTCCTTAAGTAAACAGAAACCAGAACTAGATTAAAGAAGCTATTTGAACATTATATTATGATTTAAAAGAATTTATCATTAGAGGTACACTAGGAAAATGTGCTATATAAATGTTATTTCAGCTGTACTGAAGCACCTAGTGAGGAATGATGGGAAGCTCAGTGCTGTGTCAGAGGAAGTGTCTCTTTCACATAAATCATACTCCAGTGACAACCATCTTCTTAAATAAAAATAAGTTTTGGGTCTTACAGAATACACTTAAAGAAAAAAAACATTTGGTAGGCAAATTATTAAGCACCTAGTTTGTCACTGTAGCAAGCACATATTTTTTAAAAATTATTTTTTATTGTAAAGATACTATACAGAGCGGTTACATTTACATGAGTAAGGTAATGAGTACATTTCTTATCCAGCATTGTTACCCCCTCTTTTGTACTTCCCCTACCATCCCCTTTCCTCCTCAATACCTCCCTCCCCTCCTCCCCCCAAGTTGTAAAGTTGGTTTTCAACATAGTGTCTTGAATGTCTCATTATTATAATGGGTCAACCTGTATCCTTGTTTCAGCCTTTTTTTTTTCTTATTTCCCTTCCCCTCTCCAAATTAGAAAAATGTATATAGAAGATGCAGGGCACTGGAATCAAATACAGTGACAACGGGGGTTATACCATGGGGAAGAACATACAAAAGAAACAAAAAAAAATCACATAGTTCATTAAAAACAGCGGCGACAAAGAAAAATTCTCTTTGTCCCTATCTTGGGGTTCATTTCACTTAGCATCATCTTATACGGTCATATGTACATAGCTTTTGACCTTTTCTGCTTGTCTGGTAATATTAACCTAGATGTATACTAGTTATTGAAAATAAGGGAGTGTAAACTTGTTCAACCACTCTGGAAAGGAGCTCCTCCCTATGACCCAGTGATCCCACTTTTGGGCATTTACCCAAACGATCACAAACAAGGCCATACTAAAGCTATCAGCACAACTATGTTTATTGCAGCATTATTCACCATAGCTAAGATATGGAACTAACCCAGATGCTCCTCAGAAGATGAATGGATCAGAAAATGTGGTATCTACATCTATATCTATATCTACCACATATATATTCATATATATATATATGAATTCTATGCCACCATCAGAAAGAATGACACTGGCCCATTTTTTAGGAAATGAAAGACTTGGAAAAAATTATCTTAAGTAAGCCAGACTCAAAGAAACATAGGTCAAATATGTTTTTATAATAAACAAATACTCCAGACTTTAAGGCTTAAAACTAATATGCACCTGCTTTATTTTGTTTTCATGTAAGAAAAAAGAAATGTTCAAAGAGAAGTTTCTCACAGAAAGTGGAGGTTGCCTCATTGTGCTTCTAAGGTTGACACACTCCAGAGAAAATTACATAACAACGGACATGAAAAAAAGCCTTAAAAACCAACACACTAGATTCTCAAAGACATACTTATTTACATAGATATTTGTAAAGTTTGTGCCTTGGAATTTAAAATTTCTGTGCAAGCTTAATATTTCATATAAAAATCTTGACAAAATATATATACTATTAAAATGAATAATTTGCAATCAAAATATAAACATTTGTTTTGCCTACAATCCTAGCAACCAAGAGACTAAGGCAAGAAGGTTACAAGTTCAAAGTTAGTCTGAGCTACATAGCAAGAGCTTGCCTTATAAATCAAATGATGAATAATCATGTTTGGTATTTAAGCAATATAAAGATCTAATTAAGATTGTTTTGGGGTTTAATATAACAAATTTACTTATAAAAATACTAACGTACAAAATAATGTACAAAATATTGTCCACATTTAGCTTGGATTTTAAGAAGTTGACTTATGGATGAACTAGAGAAACTGTAGTAACAATCAAGATGATATATAATCTTTTCCTCATAACCTTACCTGTCCTGGTGTCCTTTAATTTAATTTGCTAGAATAGAATTTCATCTCTATTGTATGTGTCAGTAAAAGTTTATTCCAAAATAGAATGTCATTCAGTGAAGAGGAAGGTTTTATTTCAAGTGCAGGCTTCCTAGGTGTTCATTCCTCCACAGGCATATACAGAAAAAATTGAAAGTTGAAATAGATGTTCTTTTGTATAGTTATGTAGGACATATGTGGGTGATAAATTTTGCCTGATATTCAATAGATTAATATTTCATTATAATCTTACATGTAGCTAAGAAAGTATACAGGCATTTTATTAGCAAAGAATTTATCCCATAGTCATAAGACATAACATTAACTCATGAAGACACATCCTTCCAAGCATCAGTGAATGAGCAGCCACTGAGATTGTCAACCCTTGTGCTTATCACTGTTCCTGGAAGGCTCGTGGGCTGAAGTCTTGGTCACCATGTAAGGTCACCAGGATCTTGAAGGGGTTGAATGGCTAGTGTGAAGGCTCTAGGAGACTGGTGAAATGCTCTTGAAGAGGACTATATAGGAATGTGTCCCATCCTCTGGCTCTCTTGCTTCCTGGCCAGATGTTTTGCTCTGGCTCACTTCCACAAGGATGGCCCTATTACCACAGTCTAAAGCAATGGGGCCATTTTGCCATGGGCTGAAACCTCCAAAATTGGAAAACAAACAGACAACAAAACAAAAACAAAAGAAAAATATTTAATCCTTTTAAGTTGATTACCACAGAAATAACAATGGAAAATGGACTAATATAGGTGTTTTAAATTACCAGAGTTAAAATAAAGAAAATCAAAACTAGAAACCAACAAAGTTTTACTATTGGTTTTATGGTTTTAGATCATCAGGGAGTATAAGAGGTTTGACATCCTTAGTTCATACTCAGGAATTAAATTTATTTGAATAAAACCAATTGGAAAGATTTTTTTTAATATCTTAAGCTTTGGGCCTTTTTTCCTGCAATAACTGCAGCCATTTAAAGTAAATTGCCCATTAAAGTACTACTCCAGCTTTTGACAAATTGGATCAAACTGTTTTCTTTCTCTGGGGAGCCACAAACCTGAGTCTGGTGATTTTATTTTTTTCTGCTTGACATATAGGTTGCTTGAACTAGTGGGCTAAAATGCTTTTAGGTGCTCTATAAAACAACCCAAAGAAGTTATATATGATCCAGTAGAGCCCAGGTGAAGATATTGAATTCTAGCAGCTTATCTTGTGTGCTGACAAATAATTGGTCATGTTCTCAGATCATTTATCATTTTGAAAATCAGTTCTCACTTGTTAGTTAAGAATGTTGTAACTTCACCTAATATATTTTTTCCAAGTCTTTCCATTTGCTATTGTTTCTGACATATTTGCAAGATGATTTCCTTGTTGCTTTGTATGACCCTCCCCCACAATATAACCCCTGTTTCACTGTATTTGATGTTGGTATAATTTGGGGAGTAGAAGGGGAAAAACAAATTGTTTAAATAGTAATACAGGTAGACCCATTGCAATAATGAGATGTACAAGACGTTATGTCGAAAAACGAACTTTAGAACCGGCATGGGGTTGGTGGGATGCGAAGGTATGGGAAGGGGAAACAAAGGAGGAGGCAACAATGCTTGCTAAGAAATGTACTCATTACCTTGCTCATGTAATTGTAAACCCTCTGTATGGTATTTTCACAATAAAAAACTTGCTAATAAAATAAAAAAAGAATAAAAGAATGTTGTAGCAGAACTGATGAAGGCTATAAATTTTACTTTATGTTTAAAAACATTGAAAGTTAGGGAAATAAGTTAAGCATCTGGCAATGTATAGATGCAAAATACTATAGTTAATAGTTACTATCTTGTTGACCAAAATTCAAAAGTTTTTAAACATGAGTAAAATTAAATAAGTTTTGATGAAGATATTTTAACCAAAATTAAATGAACTACAATCAGAAGTTAAAAGTTTACCATAGAACTGCAGATTAGATACTAATGGAGTTAAACATTTGTTTTTTAAGCTTACACCATCTTAGCTATCTGAACATGGCATCTGAATTTTTTTGTTTTTTGTTTTGACTTGGACTCTGGGCCTGGGTGCCATCCCTCAGCTCTTCAACTCAAGGCGAGCACTCTACCACTTGAGCCACAGTACCACTTCCAGTTTTCTGGTGGTTTATTGGAGATAAGAGTCTCACAGACTTTTCTTGCCCTGGGATGGCTTTGAACCACAATCCTGATTTCAGCCTCCTGAGTAGCAAGATTGTCAAAGATTACAGGCGTGAGCCACCGGTGCCCGGCAGCATCTGAATTTTTATTAACAATAGTAAAGAGTACTTAGAATGTTCTTTCTACACAATATATAACAAGAAAACAACAAATACTGTATTTCTTTAACAGTTATTAATTTTACCAGTGATCATTGACTTATTGTGGTCATATAATTTTTTAGTAAAAACAGCCTACCAACTTAAACTTCTACTTATAAATGTGACAATGTGAGTACTATATTAAAAGGAACTAATAAGTGACTAAGATTTTAGGGAATTATAACATTTTGCAGTATATAAAATTCATTATGTTATATTTGGTCATTGTCTGCAAAGTTCTAAGTAGTTCTTTGATGTTCAGATCTATGACATTTTGAAGAATGGAGGCCTATAATTTTACAATCTGATCTTGAACTTAGGCTAGGTCAATGTTTTCTATTAATTAGACTCTACTATGAACATTTAGAAAAAGAGATTCTAGGTAAGGTTTAGTTACTGTCAGAAGCAATGTAATTTTGATTTGTTTCATTTTTCATAATGTTAGCTTCTTGTATTAAAATTATCTCTGTCAGAAGTCATGATGAAATTACTAATTCTACTTTCATGATGAATAAGAATATTATGGTAAGATTCATTGTGACTGTGTAAAGGTCTTTCTTTATTAAAATTTTGATCTATCTATTCATTTATTTTCTTAGATCAGTTAGCTGGATTAGAAAAGTTACCAGTTGGAGCTCTCTCCCTCTCTTCCTCCCTCCCTCTCTCTCTCTTTCCTCTGTCATTCCCTTCTCCTTCACATCCATCTTGACCTTCCCTTCTAAATTCTTACTTCCCTTTCCTTTCCTTCCCTTCTATTCCCATTTTTTTCTCTTTTGTCTCCATTGATTCAGTTGGAGTATGAAACAAGTCATACCTTCTCTTGTCTCTTTTCCTATAGTCTTCTACCATCACTTTGGCTTTTAGATATTAACACGTTCACCATGAGCGTAGGTATGATAAAAATCAATTTAGTAGGGGTTTTTGTTTTTCAAAGGTTTATAGCCAAACTGACCTTTATCACCTATTCTGCTCCTTTTGTTCTAAGTTTTCTGAGCAGCCATCCTTGAAGTAGTTGAAAGTTTTCCAGTTTTGTGTACTGACAGAATTATCTGAAGCAAACAAACAATAATAACAAATCACAAAGCAGTTCCTCCAGCCCCACTGCCTCCTAATCTAAGCAAGGGGATCAGCTAGTCAGTAGATGGATATAGCTCAGAGAGCTTACACTGCATATTCTGTAACTCATTTCAGAACTGTCATTGTAGCCTCAGCAATGACATCTTTATAAGAAATTGGAAGTTTATTGAATCTAATGAACTTTTGTTAGCTTTGCTTTTTTTTTCCTTGCTCCTTTCACGGCTGCTAATAGGGGAAACATTGAAATCAGCGTTCCTTGCTGTGAGTAAGCTAAAAATGGCTTTTGAATAATTTTTCCACCTACTTAGCAAATTTCTCTTGTGACAATTGGATGTTATTTGGGATTTCAAACCAAGCCACAGTCAGTCATTTTGAGCATAAATATTCTCTCTCTATATTTGTAACTGGTATTTTCTTTCTTTTAGAGATTTATGATTGATACTTGGCACACGGGCCCTTTGTGTATTGCTCTGCAGAAAACAGCCTAAAAGTGAACTTTTCCAAGAGTTATGTGGAGTTTTTCTTCGGTGGGAATTCCAGTCTCTTTCCTCACCTGAGTGCCAGTCTGCAGAGAAGCAATGTAACAAAGCAAGGTACAAAATACACACGAAAAGTTCTGCCAGAAGACAACTGCATTACATCTATGAAAGCTTGTTTAAAGTGATTGGCTGCTGAAAAAATTTGGCCAAAAATTTTAATCATATCTCTGTTTACCAAAGTTAAATGAAAATTTCAAAGGAGAGCAATCAATAAGCAGAGATAAAAGCTTCTCAAGACCAGCTTAAAGGAAGTCATAAAAACACTCACTAAGCTCAAGTGCCTCCTATCAACAACCGCTGATAAAATATTAAAAGATTCGCCTTGTGGAATGTCTCTGGAGACCCATCCTGCTGATGTACCAGACCATGATTGACAACTGTGAGACCTTGCTGGAAGCCACAAAAGTGTAGCTTTCACATTGTGCTTAAGTCTTTCTTCCTAAATGAGGCTAGAAATAGCATTCCACTGAATAACTAGCTTTTAAGAGGTTGAACATTCTTTCCAGTTCTATCTGAAGGTTAATTTGCTTAGAAGTAGACATTATGTGGCATTAGAACTGTGAAAAGCAATCCTAAAACAAAACAGGATGTTGTACCTAAGGATATTAAAAGTTTTACAGCAGTTAAAAAAATCACTGGAATAAATTCTTTTTTTTTAATTTTTTTTTTATTTGTGAACATACTGTACAGAAGGGTTACAATTACATGGGCAGGATAATGTGTACATTTCTTACCAAGCATTGCAGCCTCCTCCTTTGTTTACCCTTC